>NC_079190.1:431247248-431547248 GCF_029499605.1 Hyla sarda
CCAGACTACTATAATAAGAAGACTGGTGACAACAAATGTAATGCAGTCATACCGTTACTGTAGTTTCTCCTTCTTTTAGAATGTTTTTAATAATTTTGTTCTGCGGTCATACACAGTCGGATAGGCGTGGCTTGGGGTTCGCAAAGCCCGGCCGCTGCCACACCTATACCTGTAGTAAGACACAGTGGTCCACAGCGCATGCGCCCCTGCCTTCTCCGATGTACGTGACCCCTCGGGATGAATTGACTGAGGGTGCGTTCACACGGAGTAATTCAAGAGGAATTTACTCGAGTAATTACTCTTGAATTCTCCGCTCCAAACTAATGCACATCTCCTCTGTCCATTGACTTTTTTAATGTTTTTTCCGCTGTCCTGTTCACACTGCGAAAATTCTGCTACCGGAATTCCGACGCTGAATTCCGTTCCGCTTGAAGAATGAGCATGTTCATTCTTCAAGCGGAATCCGCTAGCAGAAATCAATAGAAGTCAATGGTAAAAAAAAAAATTGAGCTGAATTTGTGCTGAATTTGCTGAAAAACCCTTCACTTCTTTCTCCCCCCATTTCCGGGCGCAATTCCGCATGTAATTCCATGGAAATTGCGCACAAATTTCACGTGAAAATAAAATTATTTTTTCTGCCCGTTAAATTTCTGGCGTGAATTACTCTTGATTTACTCAGCGTGAACATAGCCTGAGCGAGACTGCCCGTTGTCCTCCTCCTCTTCTTTTCTGCGGCTGGGAACTTGGTTGTGCAGATACTAGAGACAGAGTGCTTGTTCGCTCCCTGCCTCTAGCACTGTACATGCGCACTAATTGCTTTGCGCTCGCTGAATGAGGGAGCGAGTGCTCGCTAAGTCAATTCATGCAGGCGGCGCGCGCACGTTTTACTACACAGTGGCCCCAGCTCAGACAGAGAGGATAGGCATGGCGGCAGCGGGGCTTTGCGAACCCAAGTCACCCCATCTGACTGTGTATGACCGCAGAATAAAATGATTTAATGCATTACATTTGTTGTCACCAGTGCTCTTATTATAGTGGTCTGGGGGCTTCCAAGTTGGTGACAGTTGCACTTTAAACTAAAGGAAGAGGTAACCTTATAGAATACATCCAGAAGACTGTACAACAGTGGTGTCGAAATGTGGCCCTCCAGATATTGCTAAACTTCAACTCCCAACATGCATCGCATGTTGAAGGCAGCATCAACATACGATGCTTTTGTATGTCGGGGCCATCGCATAAACGGCTATCCGGTAGCGCAGACTGCTTCAGCTGCCGCCGGATAGCCGTTTACGGTGCCCCGTGTGGTCCGCTGACGATCACTTACCTGTCCTCGGGGCTCCGGCGCGCCCACTTCGGGATCCTCTGCATTGTCGGTGCTCTCCATCGACGTCATCACGTCGCTGCGCAAGCCGTCCCGTCATCCAATAGGAGCGGCGTGCGTAGCGACGTGATGGCGGTGACGGAGAGCGAGGATGCCGGGGAAGCAGAGGCCTTGCCGGAGCGTCGGGGACACCTCGGGGACGCGGCGACAGCGATGGCTGGCGACATCCCGTGCAGCGGTGACGAGCGGTGATGGTCCGGAGCGGCGGGGACAGGTAAGTACAACTTCCTCTAACAGTGTTGTACAACCTGCGGACCTCCAGATGTTACAAAACTACAACACCCAGCATGCCCGGACAGCCAACGGCTGTCCGGGCATGCTGGGAGTTGAAGTTTTGCAACATCTGGAGGGCCACACTTTGACACCACTGCTGTACAAGCTCACACACAGTTCAAATGCAGTTATCCATTGCTGACCTTAGGGAATGAGAGGTAGGTTTATTTGTCCTAGAAATGTCCACATGGCGTAATGTACAGTATGTATGCCATCCATGATCACCTTTCCTCTTCTAGTATATGAAATATCAGATCAGAAAGATCTGCACTAGAAGGGGATCTGATAAAGACCCCCTTGATAAAGAGCATCTTTGTGATTCAACAGGGAGATGTTACACTGGCTGAATGTTACTCAGTGGGGTTACATGCATCATGTCCAAAATATGGTGCCCTCCCTAATAAAGCATTTGAAATAGTTTTTCTGTAACCCAGACAGCCTCCAAATCAACTGATGCCACTGATGAGATTTACTTCTATATAAAAAATCTTAATCCTTCCAGTACTTATCAGCTGCTGTATGCTACAGATGAAGTTGTGTAGTTCTTTCCTGTCTAACCACAGTGCTCTCTGCTGACACTTCTGTCCATGTCAGGAACTGCCCAGAGCAGGATAAGTTTGCTATGGGGATTTGCTCCTACTCTGGGCAGTTCCTGACAAAGAAAGAACTATATAACTTCCTCTGGAGCATACAGCAACTGATAAAAACAGAAAGGATTAAGATTTTCATATAGAAGTAATTTACGAATCTGTATAACTTCCGGGTACCAGTAGATATGAAAATCTTTTTGTTTCCTTCAGAATACCCCTTTAAGGCCCATCTTAAATGTTGTTTTTAGTGCATGTCATTGGTATATGTCACTTTTAAAGGGTGCCTCTGATCAAATAAACTTTTGATACATTTTAGATTAATGAATGTTGAATAACTCTCCAATAGCATGTTAATGAAAAATATGCTTCTTTCTATTGTATTTTTCCCGATCAGTCCTTTCAGCAAGAATTTCTGACTCATGCTGGAGTCCTAAACACTCAGAGCTGCCAGCCTGCTTTGTTCACAGCCAAAAAAGGCTGTGAACAAAGCAGGCTGGCAGCTTTGAGTGTTCTCCTTTGTGAACAAAGCAGACTGGCAGCTCGTAGTGTTTAGGACTCCAGCATGAGTCTGAAATGCTTGCTGCCAGGACTGGTAGGGAGACCCCTAGTGGTCATTTCTTCAAAGTGGAAAATTAAATAGAAAGAGGCATATTTTTTAATAACATACAATTGTAAAGTTATTCTGCATACATTAATCTATAATATATCAAAAGTTTTTTTGATGAGAGGTACCCTTTAAATCATGCACAAAGAAAAAGTATATGTTGTGGAAATAGAATGCAGTCACTAGTAGACGATGTTCCGTTTATTAACATGAATGCGTCCACTGCAAATACACCATGGTATACACCAGTATACACTTTTGCTAGAGTCACAATATATGCCAAAACCAAGATGTGAATGCGGCCTAGGTTACAGTCCTTTAGTGTTAACTACCGTATTTCTATATGCACAGAATAATGATTTAAACATTGGGGGGATTAAATAAAACAATAAAAGTGTGAAAACTGAATGATTTAATCTTTTTACTGATAATTACATTTCTGTTTTGTCTATTTGAAAATTGGGAATCTGCTTGTTTGAAGCCCATTTATCCACTGTAGTGAATTTCAGTAAATGCTTTTCATTTTGCTAATTTTGGCACATACCATTGTGCAAAAAGTGGGCACCTGCACCACTTTTTTAAAAGCACTAGAGGGAAACTGATCATTGAACTGATCTCATTCATTTCAATAGGACAGTTTAGATTAATCCGGTATCTCAATTGGGGCCTGGATCGCCAGGGAAGCTGAATAGGGGGGAACACATCTTGCAGAATTCCAACATCCAGCCTGCAGAAATAACTCAGCGCCAGATCATGGCATTAGTTGTGCCTGGTGATCCGACTCAGTACTGAGCTGGATTGCTGGACATATGGGACGGCACCCATAGTAAATTCCATCAGTTTTTATTAGTTAAAACTTTATTCCCCCCCCCATTTGCCAGGACTGCTCTTCAGGTTTGCAGTCATGTAAAGGTAAACCCGGCAATAACAAAGAGCAACTAAATAATTCAGAGGTTTTTCATACAAAGGCGCGATACCAAGGGAAGCACAACAGTTTTTATTATATGGTAAATGATAAAGCTTAACATGTGAGAGACCTGGTTCTGCATTGCGCTTCGTCAAGTAATAAAAAAATAATTTCTTGTTTTGTCCCCATAGTCAGGAGCCATCAAGCCTAATTGTTAATGATGAGCGTCCTACCCCCAGTGCGGCGAGATCGGATTGTGGCAGAGCTCCCTCAGGTAAGAAGAGAGGTTATAGTTTTGTTCTAAAGACCATTTCATTTTCATTCTCTTCTTCTTATAATATTTATAGAATAAACCTCCTGCATTTAACTGTTATCAATGGGAAAAACTGCGGCCAGCAATAGATGTCTGCAGCAGTGTCTGCAGCAGGGGAAATGTAATATTACATGGCAGTGTGGTGAGCCGGAGGAAGAGCAATGGTGACTGGGGTGTTGCGATGATTAGTGTAGGGTCTGGTGGTGTTAACCGTTAATTGTCGTGATGCCAGGGTGAGGTTTCCTCAATGTAATAATCCTACTGCCAACCGTCCCACAAACGGCAGGGAGAAATAACGGAATGTTCACAGTAGATTTTATGAAGTAAACTTGAAGTAACTTTACTGTATATTTTATGCAACGGCATGGAACATAACAGTACAGGTTTGCTGGGATTCCGGGATCAATGAGCTTTGTTCGCTAGCCACTGTGCCTCTATTTTTAGGAGATTTGAGTTTCTAGTAGTCACACAGGATTCAGTAGTTTGAGCTTTGAGTAACTCACGTTTAGTGGCTGCGGATTCCTAGGCTTCAGGCCTAGCTTGAATTGATGCTGATGAGATGATGAGATGTGCTTCTCTGATAATCCGGAACTAAGAGAGAGAATTTAGTTGCTGCAGCCCCTTATATATTAAGGGGTGGGACAAAGCTCATTGGTCAGCAGAACCTGTCAGTCCTGACCCAGTGAGCTCTGGGTATCACATGACCCAAAGGTCCTTAAACCATAATACAATTTAATTAAAGGCACGTGACCTCTAAGGTCCTATACAGAGGTATTCCTATATAACATATTATATATATATACATTAAATACCATTTTTATGAGGTGACTAGGGGTTAGCCCTACAGGAGAGCCCTATTGACATGGAGGGACTCTGGCTGAAGGGACTTTAGACAAAGGGACAGGACCAGGTCCTGTACCGGGACACCACAGCAGCCATTCAGATAACTAACCATCCGGGCACTACATGGATATGCCGCTTTTTGTTACAAACTCTCCACTCTGGCTCATAGTAGAAGTTGTCTTAGTGAGATGACCAGTTTAAAGCTTTATAAAATATAACTCAATGCAAGGACTGAAAATTCATTCTTATCCAGAACTAGGATAGATCTCTCACTGCAGACAATCTCACAATGTAGAAGTATATAACTTTGTCTGCTTCCTGTTATCTGTATATAGAAATACTCCATATGCTTGATACTGCAAGAAGTAGGGTGAAGGGGCGCCATGTTATGCATGTGATGAAGTTATCTGGATGTAGGTCTATTCCAGAACACTGCTTCATATAATCCATTCTATTCATCTACTACAAATGGATATCTGGATGATAATAAACATAAAAGGACATTTTTATTGTATATATTAGGACCAAGTCACATAATGTTGGAGGTATACATTTGGGGCCTTAAAGTCATTCCACCATTTACCGCAGAATACTAAAAGCAGGTCCATTGAGCCTAATGAACCAAACGATAACCCAAACTGCATCTGTAGCCCCACAACCCCTGAGGACCAAAACTATACATCTCCTATATAACGATGGCTGGCATGCAGTGAATCTGCCAATATCATTTTTTTTTGGCCCAATGGTGAAGCAGAACAACAGAAAAGATAACATTAGTGTGAACTTGGTCTTGGTTGCATTTTCCTCAGGTATGTATAATATCAACAGCCTGACCCACTTATTCTCAGAGAGATAAGCCACTGCTACGGCTCACCTGTCCTTTCTCCACTGAGAACATGTGAATGTTTGGCCATGGTGAATGTTCATGGTATTGTGGTGGCCCAGTACAGGAGTTGTTACTCTGTACACTTGCTGCCCTGCACTTTCGTGTGGTTGTAACCAAGGAGGTATCAGTGACCAGGTGACCTAGGGGTGACCAATGGGATCCCACCAGAATCTCCCCCATAAAAGTCCTGGGAGGAGTCTCTTCTCTCAGAGCTTTTCTGTTAAGCTGAGGTCCAGTGCAGTCGAGTCTAGGAGTGTGTCTGGAGTCATAGGAGGCCTCAAGTCCAGTCTGCAGCCACAAGCTACAAGTGAGCCACAGTTACAGCAGTCACAGTCAGTCACAAGTCAGTCAAGTCAAAGTCATCTGTCAAGTCAGCGTGGCCTGCACTAAATTGTCCCAGCAAGCTCTTAAAGGGGTACTCCACCCCTAGACATCTTATCCCCTATCCAAAGGATAGGGGATAAGATGTCAGATCGCTGCGGTCCCGCTGCTGGGGACCCCCAAGATCGCCGCTGCGCCACTTTTCCACCTGTCTACCCTCAGTAAAGCTACCGTTAACCTTAACTTGGCGTCGTAGTCATTATTGCCCCCGTGCCTAGCCCATGATCCAGTGGTATACATTCGGGTGGTATTGAGGATAAACCATGCTCTGGCGTCACGAATACAAGGGGTTAATACCATCTGCCCCTAGGGTAATTCCATCTTGCCCTGCATCACACCCCTCACTATTAAATCACCCTAGTCCTCTAGGGTTATAGATGGTTAATTCATAACCACTTCAGCCTACGGATACCAACAAACAAACCTCTTTAGAAAAACATTCTATGTGAAAACGTGTGATGTAAAAGATTGGCGAATTGTGTATAATAGGGGAAAGGGGGGTTCAATTTGCCCAGGGGGAAACCACCCATTAAATATTATGAACAGGGTTTTCCTTGGAAAACGAACCATGCACGTGAATTAAAACCTGTTTTGTAAATGCCACATAATGGCAAAGATAACATAAGGCAAAATAGAACATGTCAGTTGTACTGTTGCAATGACTAGTTATATGACAGATCTTTATTTCCAATCTGTTGGAAGATCAGTCGTGTAAAATGACACCTTCTCCTTATGGAGCCTCCAGCGCATACACCCTGTGTGGTCCCAATGTTGTGCATGTGGCCTCAGGTCTTCATGTCTATGCAAGTAGGATGAGCTACAAAGTGAACTGTCTAATGGCTGGTGCCAGACAGGAACTTATCGAGGACTTTTTCTCAGCTGCAGAACTCTTGCTTGGAACTGAGACAACAGCAACATCTCCGCTCAGCATCAATGGAGAGCATTTACATAGTTCAGAAGAGACTTTATATCCAACAGACAAGAACTATGACTAGTTACGGATATACTGGATTACCTCCATATAAGAACACCAATGAGTAGAATTGAGCCAAATCCAATACAGTGATCCCTCAGCTTACAATGGCCTCAACATACAATAGTTTCAACATACAATGGTCTTTTTTGGACCATTGTAACTTGAAACCAGACTCAACATACAATGCCATGGAATCTGCGAAATGTGTTAATGGCTGGAAGAATTGACCAATCAGAATGGACATTTCACTGGTGAAACCTGTGTATTGCTAAAGTGCGCACACCGACTGGTGTCTGGTAGCGCCCCCTACAGTACAGGGAGGTATTACATGTTCTGTACTCTTTACCTGTATTACTGAAGCATATGCACCGACTGGTGTCTGGTAGCGCCCCCTACAGTACAGGGAGGTATTACATGTTCTGTACTCTTTACCTGTATTACTGAAGCATATGCACTAACTGGTGTCTGGCAGCGCCCCCTACAGTACAGGGAGGTATTACAAGTTCTGTACACTTTACCTGTACCAGGGTTAGCTGCTCCTTTGGGCATCAGGTGAGGGCGGCTCCATGTTACTTTTTTTAGGACACTGTGTGTACTGTACAGGACCCTGAAGAAGCTTCTGTCCTCTACATAGACCAGTGTTTCCCAAAGAGGTTGCCTCCAGCTGTTGCAAAACTACAACTCCCAGCATGCCCGGACAGCCTTCGGCTGTCCGGGCATGCTGGGAGTTGTAGTTTTGCGACAGCTGGAGGCACCCTGGTTGGGAAACATTGACATAGACAGTGATTTACAGCTCCCAGCAGATCTTTCTTACTTTTATATGTAAGGATTTGCTTCATCTGTATTAGTTATCTACTTATCTTTCTTTAATCCTCACTTTTTCCTATTTTTGGATGACATTTTGGGGCTTCAGAACCAATTACCAGGTTTCCATAGAGTTTTGGTCTCAACATACGATGGTTCCAACATACAATGGTCGTCCTGGAACCAATTAATATTGTAACTTGAGGGACCACTGTAAATCGTCTGTCGACTTATTCAGTCTTTTAAAAGTCATTCAGCTTTCCAAGTCTCCTGATTCCCCAGAGAGTCTGTTTCTTTTCCGTGAGGAATTGGAACACAAGAGAAGTGGAATTTATTAGTTTTGGGTTTGGCAAATCTTACTGTAGATTCAAGTGTGGGTAGAGGAGTGAGGAAGGCACCAGATGCATTTAGCTTCTCAGGAGATAGCAATGTCAGGGAGGCAGTGTAGCAAACAGCAAGACCAACAAATAAGGCCTCAGTTCACACTACGTTTTGTACTTACAGTTCCCGTATACGGCTGGGAGGAGGGGGGGCGGGGCTTAATCACAGGAGTGAACCGCAGCCTCCGGTCGGCTGCATTTTCAGCCATATGCGGGTTCCCGACCGTAGGCAAAAACGCGGTCGACCACGTTTTTGCCTGCGGTCGGGAAACCGCATATGGCCGAAAACGCAGCCGACCGGAGGCTGCGGTTCACTCCGGTCGGCTCATAGACATGCATTAAATACGGTTCCCCTATACGGCTGAGTGCGGGCGCCACGATTAAGCCCCCTCCTCCCAGCCTTATACGGGAGCCGTAAGTACAAAACGTAGTGTGAACCCAGCCTAAGCCGGGTGAAGGTGCTGGAACAAATGCATAGAACAACTTAACTAAACGTGTGTAGCAAAGAAAGAGAAAGTTATCCGCACTCACCTCATCATGGACATCATAGCCGGACCGGGACTGCAGAGACGTTCAGTGCGCTCCGAGGTTACAACCGGTTCTTTCGCGCATTAATGCGCGAAAGAACCCGTTGTAGCCTCTGAGCGCACCGAATGTCTCTGCAGTCCCGATCCAGCTATGATGTCCATTTAGGAGCAGCTATTATCGATCCCGGCGGTGAGTGCGGATAACTTTCTCTTCCTTTGCTACACACGTATACTGTAGATTCACTCAACTTTATCAAGTCCCAGAAAAATCAGATTACAGTTGTTATTGTGAAAATCAGTAACCACACTGCACTAAGATTTCCCCGCAGATGCTGGTTAGAGGTCGGACCCCCTATTTTTCACACAGGTATGGGCCGTAGAGGTGGGACACACAACTAATAGACCTTTATGGCCATAAATGTCCAGCAATTCTTTCTCTCAGGCTATGTGAATTCATTTACTGACAATATTTTTAGATACTTGCATTGACTAAATGGTGAGCTTGTGCTGACATACCACAACCAATCTGACTATGTTGAGCAGGGCAATAGCATGCCAAAACTGGACATGCCCCTAAAAACCTGTTTGAAGGCATATATGTCCTGACATTCAGTTTAGATACTTGTAGTTAAAGGGGTACTCCAGTGAAAACCTTTTTTTTTTTTTTTTTTTTTAAATCAACTGGTGCCAGAAAGTTAAACAGATTTGTAAATTACTTCTATAAAAAAAAATCTTAATCCTTCCTGTACTTATTAGCTGCTGAATACTACAGCGGAAATTCTTTTCTTTTTGAAACACAGAGCTGTCTGCTGACATCTCTGTCCATTTTAGGAACTGTCCAGAACAGCATATGTTTGCTATGGGGATTTCCTTTTACTCTGGACAGTTCCTAAAATGGACAGAGATGTCAGCAGAGAGCACTGTGCTCGTGATGTCAGCAGACAGCTCGGTGTTTCAAACGGAAAAGAATTTCCACTGTAGTATTCAGCAGCTAATAAGTACAGGAAGGATTAAGATTTTTTAATAGAAGTAATTTACAAATCTGTTTAACTTTCCGGCACCAGTTGATTTAAAAAAAAAAATAAAGTTTTTCACCGGAGTACCCCTTTAATAATCCTTCTCTGTGTGATAGACATCTATCTCCCTGTACTGACTGATGTGTGAGCTTGTGGCGCCACATCTTGCCACAAACGGACATCCATGTTTAAAATTTTTTATTGTTTGTTTTGCTTTTGTCTCTTCAGTGTTTCCAGAAAGAGGCTTGTCTTCACACCAGAGACTCCTTTCATTCCAAAGTCATCAGTGCCTGCAAGCAGCAGAGAACAGGGACTGTGGGGTAAGCAAAGTCCAGATGCCCTATATTTTTATTCAGCTACATAGCCAAAACTTCTCCCAAGAACCAAAACAGTTCCTCTGTGAACATAGCCTAAGAAGTAGAATTTTTTTGTTCTGTGTTAGGCTGCACTCACACAGAGTTTGTTCAATATGGCTGCTGCATGCCCGCTGCCCTATCCCCGCCAGACCTGCGCCACACTCTGTTTATTTAAATGGGCCGAACAGAGTCAGATAGGGACTCCTGCCGGCTCATTTTTGAACCGTATCTGGTTTTGTTGCCAAACTGAAAACCGTGGTCTGCTGTGGTTTTTAGACATGCAATAAAACTGATAGGGGTCAAATATGATCTGACCGGATCCGACAGCCATATTGCACAAAGGTGGTGTGAATGCACCCTAAGCCCTTAAGTACACCTTCATACAAAGGCGCTAAGGTGCTTTCGTTGATAGCCCCAACAGAGAGACTGCATGCAGATTACCTTTAGACCTCCACCCATGAACTATACCACCAGTCTATGTTTCCATAAAGACTGCCGGAACACTGCCTTTCATAAGCAGCAGTCTGGTGGGGAGAAGCCAAGGAGACTTGATCCAAGACCTATAACCTGGTACCAGGGCCTCACTTTATGTTTTCACTCAAATGTAAAACATAGTTGTCAGTAACAAGGAGCCTGTCAGGATTTCATGCTGCCCATGGTTCAGAAATCAAAAATCTATACAGACACTGAGCTCGTATATGTCCTGGCTGCAGTTTGCAATTTTTGTAACTTAAAGTACACATGAAATGATGCAAATTTTTTAATTAAAAGCAATCAGAAAGTTATTCAATAGGGATCGATCTTTAATATATAAAACGTTTTTTTTTTTTGATGATAGGTACCCTTTAAAGGGGTCTTCCAGCTTTAAATATTTTAGACATGAAGGGAGGGGGCGTGACGTCATGAGGGGGGCTTGGCGGTACGTCACGTATCCAGTCCTGAAGACTTCCGGTCTTTGAGCCTGGAGACACAGCTCCACACATAATGCGGGTGCTGCAGGGAGATCGTGGGGGGTCTCAGCATCGGGCCCCCCCGTGATCAGACATCTTATCCTCTATCCTTTGGATAGGGGATAAAATGTTTAAAGCCAGAATACCCCTTTAACACATCCGTTAGAAGTTTATGCTGTTTCTGTAGTGTTTGTCTCATCAGACATTTGTGCTGTTTCTATAGTGTTTGTGCCAGTACATGTTTGTGCTGTTTCTGTAATGTTTGTTCCAGTAGACATTTGTGCTGCTTCTATAGTGTATGTTCTAGTAGAGGTTTGTGCTGTTTCTATAGTGTTTGTGCCAGTACATGTTTGTGCTGTTTCTGTAATGTTTGTTCCAGTAGACATTTGTGCTGCTTCTATAGTGTATGTTCTAGTAGAGGTTTGTGCTGTTTCTATAGTGTTTGTGCCAGTACATGTTTGTGCTGTTTCTGTAATGTTTGTTCCAGTAGACGATTGTGCTCTTTCTACAGTGTTTGTTTCATTAGACATTTGTGCTATTTCTATAGTGTTTGCTCCAGTACATGTTTGTGCTGTTTCTGTAATGTTTGTTCCAGTAGACATTTGTGCTGCTTCTATAGTGTATGTTCTAGTAGAGGTTTGTGCTGTTTCTATAGTGTTTGTGCCAGTACATGTTTGTGCTGTTTCTATACTGTTTGTTCCAGTAGACGATTGTGCTCTTTCTACAGTGTTTGTTTCATTAGACATTTGTGCTATTTCTATAGTGTTTGCTCCAGTACATGTTTGTGCTGTTTCCTCAGTGCTCAGACTATGATGCTTTTCTATAGTAACCAACATATGTGGGTTGTCTCTTTTTTTCCTCGAAGAGGTCAGCTACAAGGCTTGGTTTATGATCTGCTTACAAGAACATTCCTGTTCCTCTTGAGTTCATTCCAATCCACCCTGACTTTCCCAAATATCTTCCTTTGGGCATGCTGCCTGTTGCCTATGCTCTTCCCGCAGTGCTCTCTGTTGCAACATTCAGTGCTGTGTCACCTCTGCTATAGTGACAACCAACCTTATTCTATTGGAGTCAGATTTTCTTACGATAACAAGCAAAGCACTTAACCACTTGCATTCTGTTCAGTTCCTTTAGGGGTTTTTGTAGCTGTTACTACAAATTAAAAGAGTCAAGGAGAATTGCACTCACCATCCACAAGTTTTATTCGTCAGAGTACGGGCACATATGGCGGAGGCAGGGGCACAACGGGACAAGTTGTTTTGCGCTACCGAGCGCTTCTTCTAGCCGAAGTAGTTGTTACTACTACTAATATCAGGAACATACACAGTATTTAAAGTGACAGCATACTTACCTTTAGACAAAAAATGGTCACAGTACACCTATGCAATGGACTCACAATTGGCAAATACTGTATATTCCAGAGTCTTCATTGTTTTATCACACAATACAGAGGCAGTATAGACTACTTCATGGCTAAAACATTATATTTCCTGAACTGGAATTTATCTGCAACCTTGAAGGAGAAAAAAATAATTTAGATTTTTCTGTCATTACAAATGTTAGGACTCCCTGATCACACACATTTTTATCTCCTGTTCCTAAGATATGTGGGTTTATAGTTTGTCTGGCAATTCAGGGAATCGGTCAGATGGGCGTGAACTTAATTTAAATAATGGGAGTGGATATCAGTTGATGGGCAGGGTTATATAGTCAGGAGGTGTGAATGTTGTACATTGAGGGGCGTGTATACCTAAAATACACCCCCTGACTGTATAATCCCGCCTATCACCAGATAATCACATTCCCATATATTAAAATCATGTATGAATAGTCAGACAAATCATAAACCCTCATATCTCGGAAATAGGTGGACGTATCAAGAAACTGTAAAAAGGTCTATGATCAGAGTACGCTAAGCTTTTTTTATGGACAGGTCCTCTTTTAATCCAATACATTGGCATTTTGTGATTAATTGCATGGTGCCAAAAATTAGGTGGAACCTGGGCTGTAATGGTGGCTAAATTTGGCACCTAATAGTCAGACCTACTGTATTTTGCTATTTTTTGTATTTGTGGGGTAATACCTTATACATGGTGGCTAAGGCTATGCTCACATCTGTGTCGGTGGCTCAGCTGAATGCAGAAAAATGTACTGTATATAACACATGACAGAGATGCTTATAGTTCCATATATAACATATTAAATCTTCTTACATTTTTTTTTTTTTTTTGTATTTATATTTCTGTAATTTCCCAGCAGATTTAAGATTTCCAAAGTTATTGTGGTCGGAGATCTGTCAGTGGGCAAGACATGCATGATAAATAGGTAAGATGCTTTAGATGGCCATGACTAAGGGTCTTGTTACCTGAAACGCGTAGGCTTACGCTCTGTCCTGTTCATGTATCTGTTATTGTGCCAATAAACATTATTGCTACGGACATCGAGTGCTGGACGTTCCACTTTTTCTGCTGTATTGGGCGGTTGCGCTTCCGCCAGTCCGTGCACACCTGTGTCCAGTGGGAGGTGAGAGCTGTCTACTTACCAGCTTTAGATGGTTTTCTCCATAAAATTAGCTAGAACAAATCTAGAAGTCCTACACAACATGAGATCTATTGTCTTTCGCTAACATCCTTATGTAGTATATTGATCTATTTGACCTGTCTCTGAAAAAATTATTGCTTTGGAAATACATGATCTACGAGATCTACATATGCAGAACCTAACTTAGTTGTTGTACTAATAGTTCTAGGCTTAAAAAAACATATGCCTGGGCATTATGCTGGAAGGTCCATTAAAGGGGTTATCCAGAAAAAAACTTTTTTTTTATATATCAACTGGCTCCAGAAAGTTAAACAGATTTGTAAATTACTTCTATAATTTTTTTTTAAATCTTTTCAGTACTTATGAGCTTCTGAAGTTAAGGTTGTTCTTTTCTGTCTAAGTGCTCTCTGATGACACGTGTCTCGGGAACCGCCCAGTGTAGAAGAGGTTTGCTATGGGGATCTGCTTCTAAACTGGGCGGTTCCTGAGACACGTGTCATCAGAGAGGACTTAGACAGAAAAGAACAACCTTAAGTTCAGAAGCTCATAAGTACTGAAAGGATTAATATTTTTTAATAGAAGTAATTTACAAATCTGTTTAACTTTCTGGAGCCAGTTGATATATATAAAAAAAATTTTTTTCCTAGAATACCCCTTTAAATTTCACCAATTGAACCCTAGCCAGTTGAATGTACAGTTATATATATTATTTATTGTCATCGTTGTCTGCGTTCAACATATTCACCTAATATTAAAGCCATTGTGTAAATCAGTTATCCCGTGAATCATTTTCATACCAAAAGTCCAGAATACTGTAAATGGCTTTTTGTACAGTGTTTCTAACCTAAACCTTTCTCACCTGTTCTTGTTCCTTAACCCGATAACGACCATGGACGTCTATACTCGTCCAATGGCCGTTACCGGGGTATGACGCGGGCTCCCGACTCGAGCCCGCGTCATACCGGCCAGCCCCCAGCTGATTCCTGTAGCTGGGGGCCGGCGTTAATAGCCGACATGCGGCGATCGCCGCGGCCGGCTATTAACCCTTTAGATCGCCGCTGTCAAAGTTGACAGCGGCGTCTAAAGGTGCCTGTATACAGTCCCTGGTGGTCCAGTGGATCGCGGGGGAGCGATCCACTGCTGAGGCAGCCTGAGGGCTCACCTCTCCTCCTGTGTCGGCTCCGGCTCTCTGAATGATAAAGGCTGGCAGGACCAGGCTTTATCACTCGAGCGCAGAGCACACAGATGAATGGGATTGTATGCAATCCCATTCATCTGTATGAGGAATCAAATGATTCCTCCTAAAAGTCCCCTAAGGGGACTAAAAGTGTAAAAAAAAAAAAAAAAGTTTAAAAAAAAGTTTAAAAACACACACATTAACCCCTTCTTTATTAAAAGTTTAAATCACCCCCCTTTTCCCAAATTCCATATTAAAAATATGTAACCATAATAAAAATAAACATATGTAGTATCGTCGCGTGCGTAAATGTCTGAACTATAAAAATATATCATTAATTAAACCGCACGGTCAATGTCGTACACGCAAAAAAAATTCCAAAGTCCAAAATAGCGTATTTTTGGTCACTTTTCATACCATAAAAAAAGGAATAAAAAGCGATCAAGAAGTCCAATCAAAATAAAAATGGTACCGATTAAAACTTCAGATCACGGCGCAAAAAATGAGTCCTCAAACCGCCCTGTACGGGGAAAAATAAAAAGTTATAGGGGTCAGAAAAGGACAATTTTAAATGTATAAATTTTCCTGCATGTAGTTATGATTTTTTCCAGAAGTGCGACAAAATCAAACCTATATAAGTAGGGTATCATTTTAATCGTATGGACTTACAGAATAAAGATAAAGTGTAATTTTTACCGAAAAATGTACTGCCTAGAAACAGAAGCCCCCAAAATTTACAAAATGGTGTTTTTTCTTCAATTTTGTCGCACAATGATTTTTTTTTTCCGTTTCGCCATAAATGTTTGTGTAAAATGACTCATGTCATTCCAAAGTAGAATTGGTGGCGCAAAAAATAAGCCCTCATATGAATTTTTAGGTGCAAAATTGAAAGGGTTATGATTTTTAAAAGGTGAGGAGGAAAAAACGAAAGTGTAAAAACAGAAAAATGCTTGGTCCTTAAGGGGTTAATCTGTACTGCTGGAAGCTGGCTCTGGACAGAATCAGTCTCCCTCCTCTTCTGGCAGCTGACAGTATGGTCCCTTTTTTTTTTACTATTGGCTGCAGAGAGGCAAAAATCTTGAGAGACTGAGCATATGTGTCCTCCAACATCACTATGTTCACACACCGCATATATGATGTAGATTTGACACAATGGAATCAACAACAATCCACAAAAATCCACAGCAACTAATAAAGGAATTTTAATAGTTACTTTAATTTTCTTTCAATAACTGGACACAATGTAAAAATCACAATGATATCTTCAGCATTTTATCTGTGGATCTCCTCGTGTGAAATCTGCAGCATATACACTAGTGTGTACATACCCTAATATACAGTGTGAACACCATTAAGTGCCATCATACATGGAAAAAACTTCTTACCAGATCTTTCTTCAAAATGTAAAAAGATCAAAAAGAAAACATTGTTTATTTTTTAAGATCAGTGCAGTTTAAATTCTGGAAATGAGACTCGATAATGGTGTCTTGTTATAATTGAGATGTTGTTTTTTTTTGTTTTTTTTTTAAGGTTTTGCAAAGATGTCTTTGATAAGAACTATAAGGCGACAATTGGGGTGGACTTTGAGATGGAGAGATTCGAGATCCTGGGAATTCCTTTTAGCTTGCAATTGTAAGTACAGTAACTATGCAGATAGATATGAGATAGATATTGTATTTTTCGTCCTATAGGACGCACCGGCGTATAAGACGCACCCTATTTTTAGGTGCAAAAAAATGTAAGATTTTGAACCCAATAGTGGTCTTCAACCTGCGGACCTCCTGATGTTGCAAAACTACAACTCCCAGCATGCCCGGACAGCCAACGGCTGTCCGGGCATGCTGGGAGTTGTAGTTTTGCAACATCTGGAGATCCGCAGATTGAAGACCACTGCATAGGAAGTAATACTCACGTGTCCCCGCCACTCCGGACCCGTCACCGCTGCCCTGGATGTCGCTCCATCGCTGTCGCCGTGTCCCCGTCGCTTCGGAACGTCTCTGCTGCCGGTCGGGTATCCTCGCTCTCCGTCGCCGTCATCACGTTGTTACGCACGGCGACGCACGTACGCGACGACGTGATGACGAGGAAGGTGAGCGCCGGCCATACAGGGGATCCCTGAACGGAGAAGACACCAAGGAGGCAGGTAAGGTCCCTCCCGGTGTCCTGTAAGCATTAATCCGGCTATTCAGTCGGGCTGTTCGGGGCCGCCGCGGTGAAATCGCGGCGGTCCCGAACAGTCTGACTGAACAGCCGGGTTAGTGTCACTTTCCCTTCAGACGCGGCGGTCAGCTTTGATCGCCGCGTCTGAAGGGTTAATACAGGGCATCACTGCGATCGGTGATGTCCTGTATTAGCCGCGGGTCCCGGCCGTTGATGGCCGCAGGGATCGCGCGATGGGGGAGAATTCGCCGTATAAGACGCACCGACTTTTCCCCCCAGTTTTGGGGAAGAAAAAGTGCGTCTTATACGGTGAAAAATACGGTAGATAGATATGAGATAGATAGATAAATATGAGATAGATAGATAGATAAATATGAGATAGATAGATATGAGATACAGCAAACAGGTAAACGCAGAAGCACTCCAGCGTAGTGAAAAATAGTGACTTTAGAGGGCGGCCACGAGAGGTGGTTGAAACGTCGCAATGTATTTTGGTGATAAATAAAGTCACTATTTTTCACTATGCTGGAGTGCTTCTGCGTTTACCTGTTTGCTGTATCTAATTGGGGCTCGAGGACCAGGGCCCATCCACAGCCTGCACCCTCTACAACATTTCCAATTGAGTGCTGCTACACCTGCTTTTTCTAGATATGAGATAGATAGATAGATAGCAAATAGATAAAGACAGCACCTCAGTCGTCCAAAGTAGGAGAAGAAAATGAAAATGGGGTGCCCGCATTCCTGGAACCTGGGTCCACTGGTTCCTCAATCAAGAGAAGTAAAGATGATGCAGCACTCCACAAATATGCAAAAGGAGGTTATTTATTCCAGTATGTGCAAAGACAACGTTTCACCAGTCTCTCACTGGCTACTTGAGAAAGCCAGTGAGAGACTGGTGAAACGTTGTCTTTGCACATGCTGGAATAAATAACCACCTTTTGCATATTTGTGGAGTGCTGCATCATCTTTACTTCTCTAGATAGATAGATAGATAGATAGATAGATAGATAGATAGATAGATATTAGATAGATAGATAGATAGATAGATAGATATTAGATAGATAGATATTAGATAGATAGATAGATATTAGATAGATAGATATTAGATAGATAGATATGAGAGATAGTTAGATATTAGATATGAGAGATAGATATACAGTATTTCTTCGGCAAGACAAATCATTCTAAACAATATATAACAATATATAACAATATATAGCAATATATAACTGTAGAGGAACGTAAGTTATGCCATTTTTATGCAGATATACTAATTAAGCATTTTTTTCCCCTTCCGATTTTTTACTAGATGGGACACAGCTGGACAAGAAAGGTTTAAATGCATTGCTTCCACATACTACAGAGGGGCTCAGGGTAGGTTTTTAACTGTTTATTGACCTGTAGTTATATAATTTGTACTGTAAGAGTAGAGTCAGGCAAGTGTAAGGGTAGGTATTTTGTTGCATTTTATTTTTATTTTTTTTGCTTATTTTTGGCAGTTGATTTTGCTATTTATTGACTTTATTGGCTAGAAAAATATGCAGTAAAATAGGGCATGTTTGACCCTACTCTAATACTGGTTTTGTGTCTTTGTGCTTGTATTATTATTATAATGAATGCTGGTGTCCGATGGCCATACACATTTGACTGAATCTGCCGCAGCCATCAATTTTTGGCAGGGCTGGAAGACCATCTTATGTGCATTAGGGGTTCAGACAGTGTTCCATAGTCATGCTGGGGAATAAACAGGATCAGGAATGTTACATTTCCATATGCCTGTTCCATTGTCATTGTAAGGACCTACCAGAGGGGACTTTTTGTGGCTTATTCCCCTCTTCCCATTGCGAACACTTAACTTGCATATGTATTGGGAGGTCAGCTGATGGCTGTTAAAAGTGTATGGTTACCTTTAGGGCTCATTCATGCTGTGGGAATTCAGCCAGTGCAGTTCTCACTATTCCGAAGTGGATTATGTACATGTAAACGTACCCTTAGTATAGAAATCAATGTCTTCCCTATAGGAAGAGTCTACTTGCAGTACAAAATCCAACAACTCGAAGAATCCAACAAATCCAACCAATAATGGTTAACCAAAGTGTGGTCGGATACTCTTTTCTACCCAGAAGTAGAAAACTGACTTAGTAGAGGGCCCCAATAAAATATATTTCAAACAACATGAAAAAATTTACATTCCATTTGGCCTGCATATATACAAGGATGTGATGTCCCAGTACAGGACATGCTCCTGTATTACCCTTAGGCCTTGTCAGGTTGAGTCCTTCAGTGACCTGGGGGCTTCCCTGCAAGGTCTCCTCCGTTGGTTTTATAAAGGTGTGTGTGTGTCACTTTAATGCCAGACAGTATCCCTGTGTATAGGTAGTATAGAGGACCTGTGGGAGGTCTCAAGGACCTGTGTAAGTTTGTCACAAGTTATTTTATGCAGTCACATGATTTGTTGTCACATGTTCTCCCAGAGAGCACCAGCTGAACCTATTACCTGCAGCTTGACCAATGGGCTTTAGTCCACCCCCCCCCCCCCCCAACTATATAAAAGGGCGGCCATTACAATTCACCCTCTTAGTTCTTGTACCATCAGTCTTTACTGAGACAGCAACCATCAGAGATCTCAGTGCAAGTGATCAGCATCTGGAAGACCCCACAAGCTACAGTCATTCCAGTAGGTCTCAAGTCTATGTCTGCTGACACTACAAGTAGTTAAGTCCTGCACATAGTGAAGTCAAGTCTAATTTCAAGTTAACTACAAGTATATTGGTCCAGCAAGCTGCAAGGTCCTCTGGGTCCTGGCCACCTCTCTGGGAATTCTGGCCTTAGCTGTGAAGAGAATTACACCTGTCTTCTACTCAGTACAGTCTCAGTTTGACCATAACTGGTTGTGGACTCTCATTTCACGTCTAGCAATTGGGATAGCAGAGAATCTGGGTGTGTGTGGCGTTCCAGAACCTGAAAACCACACTGGCGTCACAAACACTAGGGGTTAATACCATCTAATCCCACCACTACACCCGTGGTCCCGCCATTTCACCCGGTTGTCCACCACAAGGACAAAAATACTGTATTATTTTGGTTCTGGTGGGATGTGAGCAAATTATTCTGCTCATAGCAAAAATATCTATTCTATAATATAAAATACATTGGGCACATTTATTAATGCAGTTACTCCAGTTTCTGGCTACGAAAGTTGCAATCTATCTACTGATAGAACTCTTCTCCAGATATAACTATTCCCTATGTTATGAGGTGCCCAGGCTGTGATGATATACTGATACATGGTTAGGGGCAGAAAAGCATTAAAGGGGTATTCCAGGGCCTATCACCCCAGTGATAATGGGGTACTCAATATGTGTGGAGTCGCTGCTGGCCTTCTGAGTTGCAGGGAACAGCTACACTGCTGTCCTGTAGCGATAGAGGAGAAGTTTTCGAAAAAAAAAAAAAAAAAAACTTTAGAGATGGCGCTGCGGCTTCCTTGGGAATAAAGGAGATGGACTAGATATATATTGTAAAAAGTTCGCAGTGGAACCACTTTTATTTAATCAGGCTAAAATTAAAAATGGAGATGACGCCTTTCGGGAGGTGCCCTCCCTTCCTCAGATCAGGAAGGGAGGGCACCTCCCGAAACGCATCGTCTCCATTTTTAATTTTATCCTGATTAAATAAAAGTGGTTCCACTGCGAACTTTTTACAATATATATCTAGTCCATCTCCTTTATTCCCAAGGAAGCCGCAGCGCCATCTCTAAAGGTTTATTTTTTTTTTTTAAACTTCTCCTCTTTCAGTACTTATGAGCTTCTGAAGTTAAGGTTGTTCTTTTCTGTCTAAGTGCTCTCTGATGACACCTGTCTCGGGAAACGCCCAGTTTAGAATAGGTTTGCTATGGGGATTTTCTTTTAAACTGGGCGGTTCCCAAGACACGTGTCATCAGAGAGCACTTAGACAGAAAAGAACAACCTTAACTTCAGAAGCTCATAAGTACTAAAAGGATTAAGATTTTTTTTATAGAAGTAATTTACAAATCTTGAAACCACTGAAGGAGGAGAGAGCACACCGTGCAGCTGAACGTGCAGTTATACGATACCGCTGGTGTACACTGGCAGCCTCCGGACCCGATAAATTACAAAGCAGCACCTGCGGGGTGCACACACTAGATAAAGTATCCAATAGTACAATGAAAAAGAGGTAGCGTGCACTCACCGCGGGTAAACAGCTGCAGGCCCAAGGTCCGGGATCACCACGGCATAGACGAAGACGGTAAGGGGCGCTCAGAGGCTACGCCGGCTGTTTCGGACGTAGGAACGTCCTTCTTCCGGCCTCAACGTTCACGTCATAGCGTTGCCCTTTTATGGAAGTCCGTGGGTAACGGGAGTAACCATAGAAACATGTAAACTATGGGTAAACGTGTGGATCAAAAAGGAAGGTCCGGAAAAGCAAAAGAGAAAGAGGGAAATAGGCTCCATTGTCAGATAATAGAAAAGAGAGCTATTGATGTGAACTATACATAAATAGTGTTAACTATAATAAAAGTATAGACTTCAATAGCGGCAAGTTGCTAGACCCAAAAAGTGGACAAAATAATAGGTAAATAGTGATTGAACAAATGATAATAAAGAAGGTAGAAAAACAGAAATGTGTATAATTGAATATCTTAATATAGTAAGGTGCAGATAAAGACTAGTGTAATTAACTTAAGAAGGGAGACATGTCGAGCCGCTCATTCAGCCCAGCCGGGCCCTGAGCGTTACATCTGAGGATATAACGTGCTTCACATTGGAGAAGAATATTCTCTCTATCTCCTCCTTGGTTAAGGACTGGAATTTTTTCAATTCCACCAAAACGCAAAACATCTGCATCGTTGTTGTGCATTTCGTGCAGATGTTTCGCTAAACGTGGGGGACCTGTTCCTTTAGAGAGCGTGTATTTATGTTCGCGAAACCTAGCACAGAGTTGTCTCTTGGTTTTTCCTATGTAGTATCTGTGACAAGGGCAGATTATGTAATAGACGACAAAGGTGGTTTTACATGTGATTAATTGTCTAACAGAAATAGAATAGCCACCGAGGGTGAGATGTTTGGCTCCTGTGTTGAATTTGCAAAATTTGCAGGATCCGCAGCGATGGTTACCTACTGGAGAAAGGTTCTGTAACCAAGATTCATTAAGGGGTGAAGTATGTTGTTTGAGTTTCTCACCAATAGTTTGATTCTTCCGGTAGGTAATTAACGGACATAGAGCTGTGACTTGTCTCAGGTCTTCATCAGTAGATAATATATGCCAATGGCGTCTGATGGTGGAATTTATGACATCGTTCATTTGAGTATTCTTCCTTTAGGAGGAAGACTCGAAGGGGAAGAAGAAAAAGGAAGAGGTCCTACAAGGACCATGGTCAGGAAGAAAACAGTGACCTGGAACCAGGAACAACGAATGTAATAAATATTTCAGGCATAGACCTACCTACCGAATGTATCTTATTATTATCCAAAGGTCTCAATTTTGGCGTGTACGAATCATTCGACATGCCTCAATTCGAGATTGATCTTTTTAAGGGTGTCCGTAAAATCCAACTACATAAATTCTTTAGCATAAAAGGGAATAAAACATCAGATGACCCTGTGAGAGAGGGTGAAAGACCCTGCACAATAGGACCATTAGGTTTTATTCCTGCAAGTGGCCTTAATGATGAGGAAATATCACATATTAGAATGCTAGCCGAATTAGCAGATCCACAGACAGAAGACATTGATATAGCAGTACCAACCCTCGGCTATTCCAGGTTTAATAGCGGACGTCAATCTACCTTTAACCCTTCAGTTCCTCCTGGATCACCTCTAGACTTATTTACACAATCTGTTACACAGGATCTGAAATGCCTTATTTATCCAGCTCCACTTAAAAATTTGACTAGAGAAGAACAGAAGATGTTAACCTGGCTCTCTCAACAGAGAAACTTAAAAGTAACAAGAGCCGATAAGGGCGGTTCGATCGTCGTAATGTCATCATCTCAATACGAAGGAGAAGCCAAGCGACAGCTGTCAGATCGCACTACTTATGAAAAAGTGTTAACAGATCCAACAAGAAGGGTCATGGATACGCTTCGATCTTTTCTTCGTCGAGCCGTTGAAATGGGAGTCTTAAATCACTCTACTGCAGAACGGTTGATACCCGTCGCACCTAAGAAACCTAAATGGTATATTTTGCCGAAGATTCATAAGTCGCGGACCGACCCCCCCGGACGACCTATCGTCGCGGGGATCGGCTCCGCGACTGAATATCTGTCAAAATATATAGAGTGGCTATTACGGCCCCTTCTACCCTCCATTCCTTCATACTTAAAAGATTCCGGCGACGTCCTTCAATATCTACATAAAGTCACCTGGACTAACTATTACCATCTTACTAGTATAGACGTTGAGAGCCTGTACACTCGCATCCCTATCGGTGCGGGTGTACAGGCTGTCAGGTTCTTCCTCAGTCAAGCAGGGAAATCTCCTACTTTCATTAATTTCATATCTGAAGCAATAACCATTATTCTAGAGAATAATTATTTCCAATATGAGAACCAGTGGTTCCGCCAAAGGACAGGAACTGCAATGGGTACTTCGGTCTCCTGTACTTTCGCGAACATCTTTCTTGCAGTATTCGAACATAAATATATATTCTCAACTAACAACACCTATGTTAGCAACATTAAAGGATACAAGCGTTATATAGACGACGTGCTACTCCTATGGGAAGGATCCGAGGACCACTTTAATAGTTTTGTTAGCTATCTAAACACTAACACAATGAACATGCGGTTTACATCCGTCTTCTGTCAAAGTCATCTGGACTATCTTGATATCAGGATCATTAAAACACCTCAAGGCCTGCACACAGAAGGCTATAGAAAAGAAATAGCCCGTAACAGTCTACTTCATTTTAAGAGTTCACACCCTGCACACACTAAGCGTGCTATTCCCTTTAGTCAATTCTTGCGTCTAAAAAGGCTAAATAGTGAACATGACTCTTATCTAGCGCAAGCAGAAGATCTAAAAAAACGTTTGTTGGCTCGCGGATACCCTGTTAATATCATTCAGACAGCGTTCAATAAAGTTGAAGAAATTAACAGAAATGATTTGATACAGTACAAAAGATCTAAGAAAAACACGAATCAAGATACAGCACGTAGATTTACTTTTTCATTTAAGAATACTCAAATGAACGATGTCATAAATTCCACCATCAGACGCCATTGGCATATATTATCTACTGATGAAGACCTGAGACAAGTCACAGCTCTATGTCCGTTAATTACCTACCGGAAGAATCAAACTATTGGTGAGAAACTCAAACAACATACTTCACCCCTTAATGAATCTTGGTTACAGAACCTTTCTCCAGTAGGTAACCATCGCTGCGGATCCTGCAAATTTTGCAAATTCAACACAGGAGCCAAACATCTCACCCTCGGTGGCTATTCTATTTCTGTTAGACAATTAATCACATGTAAAACCACCTTTGTCGTCTATTACATAATCTGCCCTTGTCACAGATACTACATAGGAAAAACCAAGAGACAACTCTGTGCTAGGTTTCGCGAACATAAATACACGCTCTCTAAAGGAACAGGTCCCCCACGTTTAGCGAAACATCTGCACGAAATGCACAACAACGATGCAGATGTTTTGCGTTTTGGTGGAATTGAAAAAATTCCAGTCCTTAACCAAGGAGGAGATAGAGAGAATATTCTTCTCCAATGTGAAGCACGTTATATCCTCAGATGTAACGCTCAGGACCCGGCTGGGCTGAATGAGCGGCTCGACATGTCTCCCTTCTTAAGTTAATTACACTAGTCTTTATCTGCACCTTACTATATTAAGATATTCAATTATACACATTTCTGTTTTTCTACCTTCTTTATTATCATTTGTTCAATCACTATTTACCTATTATTTTGTCCACTTTTTGGGTCTAGCAACTTGCCGCTATTGAAGTCTATACTTTTATTATAGTTAACACTATTTATGTATAGTTCACATCAATAGCTCTCTTTTCTATTATCTGACAATGGAGCCTATTTCCCTCTTTCTCTTTTGCTTTTCCGGACCTTCCTTTTTGATCCACACGTTTACCCATAGTTTACATGTTTCTATGGTTACTCCCGTTACCCACGGACTTCCATAAAAGGGCAACGCTATGACGTGAACGTTGAGGCCGGAAGAAGGACGTTCCTACGTCCGAAACAGCCGGCGTAGCCTCTGAGCGCCCCTTACCGTCTTCGTCTATGCCGTGGTGATCCCGGACCTTGGGCCTGCAGCTGTTTACCCGCGGTGAGTGCACGCTACCTCTTTTTCATTGTAATTTACAAATCTGTTTAACTTTCTGGAGCCAGTTGATATATATATATAAAGTTTTTTCCTGGATAACCCCTTTAATAAATGTGTCCTACTGCATCATTACCAGTATTTAGTAGGTTCATTTTTCTTAACTGTATGCTAACATAATTTTTTTCTGTGTTTCAGCCATAGTTATAGTCTTTGATCTGACAGACATTTCCTCATTAGATCATACTAGGTAAGTAAATTCCTATTTAAGTGGCACACCGCCAGGGAGAGCTGACATTATGGACATCATGAAAACATGGTGTGAAAAGAGCCTAACACAAAAATAAACTTTTTCCTATAAAATATGATTCTGTGCAAATATACTAGAACGCTGTGGAATTTTTCTGCATGGAAACTGACCTGGGGTTTGGACTTTGAAATCCGTGTCAAATTCTGTAGCAGATTTTTTACCATGGTCTTTACCCCATCAGTGTTTGGGGTTAAATAGGCATTGAATCCACAGCAAAATCCTTGAAAGACATGTAGATTTTACTGTGGATTTGTGGTGGAAAAATGTATCAGATGTTGACTTACCCAGTACAAAAGTAATTACATATTGTTTGAGTTGTTATCTAGACATTATGTGGCAATATTAACCCTTTCTTACATCTTCCATTTAAGTATGGAATGCTTGGAGCTTGCTCAGAGTTTACTGTAGATGACTTTGGTGCGGTGGCTGGCATCAGAGTTAAAGAGGGTTATCCAGGAGTCAAAAAACAGAGATAATTAATTTCAAAGACCGCTCCCTGTCTGTCTCCAGGTTGGGTGTGGTTCTGCAGCTCAGTTCCATTTAAGTGAATGGGGCCAAGTTGTAATACCACACTCAAAGTGGAGACAGACAAGGAATGGTCTTTGAAAGAAGCATTCTGATTGGTTGCTATGGGCAACTAGTCAACTTTTCCTCTGCACAGGTTTTGATAAATCTCCCCCATGGTGTTCCCTCTGTCAATCGGTCAACCCCACAAGGAGATTGGGGGATGGCTTATCTTTGCCTGGAAAACCCAATTAAAGTTTAGCTGTTGTTTTTGATAACTTTTCAGGATAAGCTTTTCTGCGTGTTCATGAGGGGCAGGACTATTTATGGCCATTATATAACTTGTATATGGCATTTCTCTCCAGTTTTCTCCATCTCTAATCTTCAGTTGTCCCTGAACTAGTAGGTGTAGACCAGCTTCTGTGGTGTCTTAATATATTGCATACACACAAGAGGGGGTCCTCCTCCCTATATTTCTATAGAACACCCTCAGAATGAGCAGCAGCATTATAAAAAAGTGTAAGCTGAGAATCCAGCAGTTTGGAAAGATGTAATAGTCACAGTAAACTTGTGTAGTCTCATTGCAGTTCCTACAGCTTCTGTCACTATGGACAATAGGTCTATGGAGAGGGGAAGGGAGAGAAGGGATATGGACATGTATGGGCAGCATGTGATCATCCATTGCTTGTTCTGTTGAATAGGGCCCACACATCACTGACCCCTAATGTAAATAATATAGTACCTCAGAAGGTGGCTGTCCTATCTTACACTTTGAGTTAGTATAAAGTTTGTAGAGGCCCTGCCATTTAAGGGGCCTTGCTAGGTTAGCAGATCCATTCCCCAGACAGGCGCCTGGGCTATGGGAAAAAGCTGCAGCAGTATAAGCCTATATAATGTAAATGGACAGGGCATATGGAAGAGTTTTGAGTGGTACACTAAGCTATTTACAAAAAAATGGAGCTACTCAAATAGTTAGAGAAAAATATATCAAAGCTTTACTGTACATAAATGACAATACATTTAAAACCGCAGGATTAATAAGGAGGAAATCAGCACAGAAAGGCAGCAATCCTGGGACATGATAATTATAACACCGTAGTAAAAAGTATTGAGCAAAGGGGAAAGGTATATAACATAACTACTGGGGTGTATATAAATTTAGCACGAACCAAGTAGAAGAGCGTGCTGGGCAGAGGAAAAGGTGCGAGTGCAAAAGCCCAATATCCTGAATCTAGATCACCGTAGTGCAAAGAACCATAAAACAAACACACTACAATGCTTGCCGAGTACTAGAGTATCCTAGAGGTACACTAAGCGCCAATAGATCTTATGTTATTTGGAATCTCCATGATGTCTATGCTTATCAGTTGGAAAGTAGGTTTATGCGCCAGGTCACCATGAAATCCTGGTTTTATGTGGAAATAAACGCTAAGCCAGCAATGTGAGGATTAAATTGCTCACATTGAGGGACATTTATCAATGTTCGCTTATGTATTCCTTTTTTTTAGTAATTTTTTCCTTACTTTTTTTTTGCTTATGTGCGACGTATTTATCAACTGGTTTCAGCCTGTTGATAATTTTCTTTCACGTAAGCAATTTTTCCTTTTTTACTTTGGTAGTAGCTTTTTCTGCTCCATGTTTGAGCTGGAGTAAATTTAGTCAATTTTTAACCCTGTTGCGACTGTCGCAGTTAATAAATACCTGACTACCCGTAGTCCATTTTAAAATTATTACTACGTAGTTAATTTTTGGAAAACTTGCTTTTCTCGCTTTCCAGTCAAAATGTCGCACGAAAAATCGCGTAGTCGCAGTTGCGACAATTTTGCGACAATTATAGTAAAGAAAACCCGACTAAACCCGTTGATAAATGTCCATAATTGCTTTTAATTGCACCCAAACCAACCTGATACCTTGCATAGCACACATAACTTGTCACACTCTCTGGGAGCGCACTTCACTATCTAGCTACAGTATATATAGTCCGTATTTAACTAATATGGCTATTTAATCATTTATTATAATGGATATTTCTTTACTGCAGGCAGTGGCTTCAGGATGCTCTAAAGGAAAATGATCCTTCATCAGTTCTACTATTCTTGGTTGGCTCCAAGAAAGATCTCTCGGTAAGTAATGTCTTACAACTGCATAACTTATACTAGAGATGAGTGAACTTACAGTAAATTCGATTCGTCACGAACTTCTCGGCTCGGCAGTTGATGACTTATCCTGCATAAATTAGTTCAGCTTTCAGGTGCTCCGGTGGGCTGGAAAAGGTGGATACAGTCCTAAGAAAGTTTCTCCTAGGACTGTATCCACCTTTTCCAGCCCACGGGAGCACCTGAAAGCTGAACTCATTTATGCAGGATAAGTCATCAACTGCCGAGCCGAGAAGTTCGTGACGAATCGAATTTACTGTAAGTTCGCTCATCTCTAACTTATACAACAGAGCGTTGCTCAGATCTAGTTATCTTGCTCTCAGGAAACCCCAAAGTTGTGCTTTGATGAATTCCCATACAGGTAATATCTACAGTATATCTACAGTATCTACAGTATATACAGTATATATATCTACAGTATATACTTGTGACGTCATAGCCCCGCCCCCTCTTGATGTCACACCCCGCCACCTAAATGCTAGTCTATGGGAGGGGCATAACAGCTGTCACGCCCCCTCCCATAGACTTGCATTTAAGGGGTGGGGTGTGACATGAGGGGGCGGGGCTATGATGTCACAAGCTCCCAGCACCAACTCCAGTGTTCGGAACAGTTTGTTCCAAATGTTGAGCAGCGCAGTACCCCTTTAAGGAAATCATCAAAACATGACTTTTTAAGTTTCCTTGAGAAACAGTGCAGCAGAATACTTAATATAGGGTACTGACACATTTTGGAATTTATATTTAGACTCAACAATTATAATCATTTTATAATTTAAGATATAAAGGGTGCAGAGTTTCTGCATTATATAAAGTTATATGGCCACTGGCCTTTGGAAAAACCTTTTGACATATCCTAGTTGACACGCCCCCTCCCATAGACATGAATGGAGGGGGCGTGGCATGATGGCACAAGGGTGTGTAGCTGTGACGTCACGACCACTGCCGCAGGAACCCCGCATTAATTAATGTTTATGCCACTGTGTAAAGCTGTCTGTGTATGTTAGATGGGAGTCTTATTAGACATACAAAAGTTTTTTCATATTGTTAAAATTAACAGGTTCCTGCAGAAGTGGTTGTCTTTTCCTCACCAGGCTCAGCCTGACTGATATGTCTGTCATCCATATTTGCAGTTAGAATAAGATGAACATAAGCACAGTGTTTTTTTTTTTTTTTTTCATGTTTTAACATTTTATTTACTGGCTCTAGAAACTATTTTACATTAACATTATTATCTAAATATCTGTTTATATTGGTTTTCCCTCCCTGTAGTCTCCATCTCAGTATGCTCTCATGGAACGGGACGCCTTGAAGGTGGCGAAGGAGATGCAGGCAGAATACTGGTCTGTGTCCTCCCTAACAGGTAGGTTAATAGTATCTTATCTAGCATCTCTTCTTATGAGAAAGGGCATTCTTAAGTCAAACACAAGACAGTTATAAGTAGTTATAATTTGTGATAAATGTGATTGGCTGAGGCAGCACCCCAACCCATCAGCTCTACACTGAACTCGACTGTCTGCTCAGCTCTGCCCAGCAGCTTGCAAAGGGAGCAGAAATATTCAGCACTATGAACTGATGGCATCATGACTCTACAGTCTAGCTCAGCTCAAAGGGAAAAGGAACTGGGAAATATTCAGCTCCATACATTGTGAGGTCCCACCTGAATTTCCTGACTTTTTTTTTTCTACCAGGCTGCTGCAGGTGACAGTTTGCTAGCAGGGCTAAAGGCAAGATGGCTGCTTATTATTAAGAAGTATATTTAAAAAAGTCATTTAAATAGGCTAATCTATAATACATTTTTATCACTAATGAAAGCTACCATGTAAGACATAATGGCCCTCATTTACTAAGAGTGTTGTGTAGTTCTCTTTGTGGGTTTTAATTCCCTCAATTTTTTTTCCACTCTATTTATTAAGGTTTCCCTACATTTTGCTTCTTTTTTTTTTTTTTACACCTGCTCTGATTTGTCGGGTTTTCCTCAGCTCAAATCCCCCACATTTTCTGTGGAAACCTTAATAAATATTTGGGGTTTTTGTGAAAATGTCAGGGAAACGCCCCTTTTCCCGACGGTCACACACGCTTTTCAGGTTTTCCCATTAAAATGGAGAGCTGGTTGGGTTTTTTTCAATTCTGGTGCAAATTCTGACAAAACATGTTGGGTTTACAATAGTAAATCAGGGCCAATGTGATTTGAGTATTTGTACTCCACATGGTTAAAAAGAAAAAAAATGGTGAATGTTACCATTCAGATTGTTAATAATTTACACTTGGAAAGTCTTGATGGGGACTGTGGAATTTTTTAAATCAACATTCAGAGGAAGTTAATCATTTTCCTGAGGTTTGTTGTTACTTTTTTATCATCTATTAGATCATACTTCTAAACCTCTCTCTACTGGGGTCTCACCAGTCAGAACATGACTATGTCTGGATGCCACCAGTAACCAAAGCCCATGCAGAAAATAAAAATGATCTCAATTTATCTCCCTGACCCAGTATTCAGAGAAAGGCCTGAACAGCATAGGAGCGCTTCCTGACTTAATATTATCATCAACTGGTGGCAGGTCATGAAGAGGCCCACTTCACAGAAACACAGCAGCACAAAAAATTATCTATAGGTAGAAGTAGTAGGAGTTGGCACTTGTCACCTTGGCGTGGTGCTCGTGGACAGGTAGACAATAGGTAAGTAGAAGAAATCCCGGCACACACAATCTTGATGCAAATCACCTGATCTGTTGATGAAGGCCATGAGGTGGCCAAAACACGTCCTGTGAGCTGCTGTATCACTATGTATGCTTGTGAATAAACACTTCAGGTGATTTGCATCAAGATTATGTGTGCCGGGATTTCTTCTACTTACCAAAAAATGATCTGTGGCTAACCACTGCTATATTTCATTATGACATATAGGTGGGTGTATATAGGACTGTTTATGGCTGAAGAAATTGGATTTCTTGCGGCTGTCAGGGCACAGTCACTACTACCGGTACTTTTGGGTTGCAGTATGACCTCATTTACTTACCATAACTGCAATGTAGCACAATCAATGGCATGTAGTCTTAGCCTAAATCAGCTGATCAGTGGGGTTGGCAAGACTGAGATCCCTACTGATCTGGCATTGGTGACCTATCCTACGGATACTATTACAATCCCCCAAAACATTTTAAGTCTTTGGTCCGCATCAGCGAGATGACAACTGTACAATTGTACAGACAACTGTACAATTGTACAGTTGTCATCAAGACAAAGCGCAATTGTTACATTCTACTCTCTTTATACAATAATTTTGAGCGTGCCCACCACTGGCTGCTTAAAGAACACACAAATGTACTGTATATACACACATTTACACACTTTATTGCGAGCATGGACATTAAGGTCCAGCATTCAGGTCCATCAACATCAAATTACAGTATTTTCTTACAATGTTCATTTGCTCTAAAAAAAAAAGTGTCAAATTCGAATTTACTTAAATACATTATATGTTCTTCCAGGAGAAAACGTGAAGGAATTCTTTTTCAGGGTGGCATCTTTAACATTTGAGTCCAGTGTACTAGCTGAATTGGAGAAAACCAACGCTCGTAGGATAGGTGACGTAGTGAGTAAGTATGACTGGTCAGCTGGTGCTCACTTCATTGATAGCAGGGACTATGTACAGATTTATGCCTCATACCTTATCTTCCATCAATATGAAGATAAACATTGTAAAGTAATTTATACTTAATCATTGTAATGTAAGTACAGGACTTCATGCTTATGACCATATAAAGGGTCATTCCAAAGACCTATTTACTCCAATATAAGTCGCCTTTAAAGTATCCAGAAAAGATCATGTGATCCCCTGCCTCTTCCCTTTCTCCATGACTGTAACATGTGCAGGGAAAGAAAGGAGAGAGCAGCGTGATACTGAGGGATAAAGCCAGTGAGCACAAATGTGGTACTGCTTACCGGAGATGGTTGTGCAAAAACAAGCACAACTTTGGACAGAGTATGAAGTAATTGGCTGCAGCCTTCACACTGGAGCGTAACGATATGTCAGAATCTTCCTCCCAGTGTAGTGAGGGTAATCAGGCGCTGCCAACGGGCATCGCCTGATTACCCCACTACACTGGGAGGAAGTTTCTGACATATCATGTGCAACAGTTTTAATGGTCTGGAATACCACAAGGAGGAATGAAATAATGGAGCACTCACCCAGATTTGAAGTCTTGAAAGGGTAGATTTATTCCAGCAAAGGCATCACATTACACGACAAGGAGCAGGGTGTGGACATGAGGCAGGAGGTGGACGGACAGGTGGAGGAGCGACAATTGTTTCACGTGTAGCGCTCCATCAGTCTGGAGCATCAGCGTGAAACACAGCGTGAAACAATTGTATCTCCTCCACCTGTCCGTCTACCTCCTGCCTCATTTCCGCACCCCTACACCCTGCTCCTTGTCGTGTAATGTGATGCTTTTCTTGGAATAAATCTACCCTTTCAAGACTTCAAATCTGGGTGAGTGCTCCATTATTTCATTCCTCCTTGTGGTATTTCTATCCAATGTGAACTATTCCTTTTTCAATGTGAGCACCACCAGAAGTCGTCAAACACGAGCCATACAGCCATCTAATTTAGATTGTTTATTGTGATATCCGAATACATTTGAACTTTGCTATCTAAGTGACTCTGGTGCCAGTGTTGCTCTACTTTTTGGTGCTCATGAGTTTTAATGGTCTATAGAGCCTCTGACTTTTACAGAGTGTAATACATGATCCATAGTAGTCTGCCGCCTAACTGTACCTCCTTACACTTCGATACAAATACTTTTTTGTTGTTTTTTTGTCTATTTTTTGCTAGATTCAGCATCAGACTGATACAACATTATACAATTTTTTTTTCAGGAATAAACAGCAATGACAGCAACTTGTACCAAAATTCAAAGAAGAACAAGTCCAAGTGTTGTCAGTGACAAAGGACAGACATGTCAGACGATTGCACTGCAAAGCACCAAAAGTGTTGCATAGACATGGAAAAAGAATCCTATTACTTATAAATGTAAGCTCCTGGTGCCCTGCTCTGTTCTAGGAGGCTATCCAGGGCCCCTTTAGAGTATTGATGGATATCACAGGTACATTGATAAATTGCATGCTGCCAGAGGGTGAATTGTAGTGCATTGCAGGGCAAAGTGCTATAATTCATTTTCTAAAATGATTTAGTTTGTAAAAATATAGTGTGTTGGCGTTTTCCATAATTCTTTTTTAGTTTTTGAATAATTATTATGATAAAAGGGAGAATTAAAAGGACAATATTCCTTTAGTTTCTATATACACCACAGAGAGAACACAGTTAAAACAGGTACTTAAAGGGGTACAGCACCCCTAGACATCTTATCCCCTATGAAAAGGATAAGGGATAAGATGTCTGATCACGGGGTCCGGCCGCTAAGACCCACCCCCCCCCGGCCAGGCATCCTGGTGTTCTGAACATTTATGTTCAGAACACCTGCTGTGCTAGGCTTTGGGCACGCCCCCTCAATTAATGTCTATCAGAGATATATGGAGGGGGCATGACGGCTGTGGCTGCTCGTAATCCAGCACGGAGCGGAGTTCACTCTGTACATGCAGATTACTGGGATGCCGGCCCAGAGATTGTGGGGGGTCCCAGCGCCCGGACCTCTGCGATCAGATATCTTTCCCCTATCCTTCGTATGGGGGATAAGATGTCTAGGCGCAGAGTACCCCTCTAATAAAAACTAAAAAGTTAAGCTATGTTCATGTACCTTTTTTGGCCATCTTTTGTACCAAAACATTAACAAACAATAATTTGGCCATTTTACAATTCAAAACTCTTAAAATCTTTTTATTATTTTTATTATTAATTTAAACGGAAATGCACACATTGTAATCTCTAACAGCCATTGTTTTCAGCCATATTTCAGGCAAAAGACTGCGGATTTTTGTGGATAAAAAGACTGGACCAAAAAAACTGTGTGAATATGGCCTTAAAGGGGGTATCCAGGGCTAGAAAAAAAATGATCTGGTTTTCTTAATGAAACAGTGCCATTGTTGTTCATGGTCTTTGTCTGGTGTTGCGGCTCAGCTCCATTCACGTGTACAGGACTGACCTAAATCACCAATACCAAACAAAGCCCAGAGATCACAGTGGAACTCTTTGTGAATGCAGAGGCTTCATTTTAACTTCTTTGCCCATTAAAAGGGGTACTGCGGTGGAAAAAAAATGTTTTCAAATCAATTGGTGCCAGAAAGGTAAACAGATTTTGTAAATTATTTCTATTAAAAAAAAATCTTAACCCTTCCAGTACTTATCAGCTGCTGTATACTACAGAGAAATTTACGGAAGTTCTTTCCAGTCTGACCACAGTGCTCTCTGCTGACACCTCTGTCCGTGGCAGCAACTGTTCAAAGCAGGAGAGGTTTTCTATAGGGATTTGCTTCTAATTTGGGCAGTTCCTGACACAGACAGAGGTGTCAGCAGGGAACACTGTGGTCAGACAGAAAAGAACTACACAGCTTTCTCTGTAGCATAGAGCAGCTGATAAGTACTGGAAAGATTAATATTTTGAAATAGAAGTCATTTACAAATCTGTTTAACTTTCTGGCACCAGTTGATACAAAAGCAAATTTGTTTTCCACTTGTTCCCACCGGAGTTCCCTTTTAATATATAAGAACAATGTAATTCTATTTGGACCAGCACTGCACATAGTTCCTTTAGGTGAAGGCCCCGTTTCAGCTGGGGTCCCCGTGACTGATAAACATGTTTAGGAGTCACCAGTAAACTGTGGGGGTGATGTGCAGTGCAGTGTAGTGTATTTTATGGCTATAATGTCCTTTAATCCTTACCCTGTGTGTAACAATATGCACATTATTTTATTATGTTTAAGAGAAAATGACAATGCAAATGTCTTTTATGACATAACCAAGAAATCATTGGGCACATTGCAATAAAATGTTTTTATGTAAAAGCTATTATATTTTTATGGAAACAACAAAAGATTTTGCTTTGAAATAAACCTTTTGCATTCATATGATAAAACTGGCTATGCTGTATTATGTAATGGTTTCTTCCATTTATTGCTTGATAAATGTGAAACATGTGAAACGTTCATAATCTGCAGGGGGTGTTACATAGTTGATATTGTGCAGGCACAGGAGCTGTGCACACTAACTCTTTAATGGTCGGGACCAAAGATAACTGAACCCTGCTGTCGACCACAATTTAATCGCTAAAGAGTTTGACAGTGAAGAGGGCTCTCATACATGCAGTGCATGCTATGGTTGGGAGTAGAGATGAGCGAATCGAAGCTGACGAACCCGAATTTGTTACGAATTTCAGGAAATATTCGATTCGCAACGAATGCGAATATTGCCGCGATTCTATTGCACAAATCACTTCATTAAACTCCATTTACTGCGGTGCAGGCTCCAGGGCATCTAAAATGGTGGATCCACATGTCGGTACATGGAGCAAGGAATGCTTGGAAGGCAGGAAGGGAAGTAGGCGGGATGACCCTGAATCACATGCCGGATGCAGCCTATCAGTAGCCAGTCACCCCTGTGATGTCACAGCCCTATATAAATCGGCAGCCATAATTCCGGCCATAACGATATAGCGGTTTTCCCCGCGCACATCCCCGAGGATGCGCGCTGGGGAAACCGCTATATCATGTCCATCAATGTGACCGGGGACCAAAAAGGGCACCTTGGAGTTCCTTCAGAGTTCCAGGATTGTCTGTATACCACTTCTATATACGGTTTCTCTTATGGACAGCAATAAACACAGCCGTTAAGAGGTCTGCGCTCCTTCAGATGTTCCAATTTTTTCCGTGATCGGATTATCCGCTCCACTCTTCTATTGATGCACTGGACTCCGCCACTCAGAGTCCAGAGGAACCTGGATGCTGCGACCCCTCTCTAATCCCAAAGCTACTATAGGCGTTATGCTCTGAGCATAACACCCCAAGGTAAGGGACCATCCTGCTGGCCCATCTATCTATCTTATATACGATTATACCTGGTTTACCTGCACAAGGTGCACACCGTTTTCTATCTTTGTATCCTACTTATTCTGATTGGGTGACTGTTACTAGTGGGGTACCACAGGGGTCCGTCTTGGGTCCTGTTCTATTTAATATATTTATTAATGACCTTGTAAAGGGGTTGAATAGTAAAGTAACTAAAGTAACTTTGCAGATGATACTACACTCTGTAAAGCGGTAAACACAATAGAGGACAGTGCACTGTTACAAATGGATCTGGATAGGTTGGAGGTTTGGGCTGGGAAGTGGCAGATGAGGTTCAACACTGATAAATGTAAGGTGATGCACATGGGGAAGAAAAATCCGGGCTGGGATTATGTATTAAATGGGAGCACACTTGGGACGACTGACGTGGAAAAGGACTTGGGATTTTTAGTTAACAGTAAATTTAGCTGTAGTGACCAGTGTTGGGCAGCTGCTGCCAAGGCAAATAAAATCATGGGGTGCATCAATAGGGGCATAGATGCCCACGACAAGGAAAGAATTCTTCCGCTGTACAAATCACTAGTCAGACCACACATAGAATACTGTGTACAGTACTGGGCACCAGTGTACAAGAAAGATATAGGGGAGCTGGAGAGGGTTCATAGACGGGCAACCAGGGTAATTCAGGGAATGGGAGGACTACGGTACCCAGAAAGATTATCAGAATTAGGGTTATTTAGTTTAGAAAAAAGGCTTAGGGGAGACCTAATAACTATGTATAAATATATCAGGGGACAGTACAGAGTTCTCTCCCATGATCTATTTATACCCAGGACTGTATCTATAACAAGGGCGCATCCTCTACGTTTAGAGGAAAGAAGGTTTCTACACCAGCACAGACGGGGGGGTTCTTTACTGTAAGAGCAGTGAGACTGTGGAATGCTCTCACGGAAGAGGTGGTCATGGTGAACTCTGCAAAAGAGTTCAAAAGGGGTCTGGATACATTTTTGGAGAGTAAGAACATTGCTGGTTATGTATATTAGATTTATAGGGACAGAACGTTGATCCAGATATTTATTCTGACTGCCATATTTGGAGTCGGGAAGGAATTTTTACCTCTAGTATGAGGGTTTTTTTTGCCTTCCTCTGGCTTAACTCCGTAGGGACTCATTAGGGATATAGGTTGAACTTGATGGACTCTGGTCTTTTTTCAACCTTATGAACTATGTTCCAAAAATATGTTTAAGGGTACTGTAGCGCATTTTTCTGCCCTCATACCGCATACGTACATCTAAGTAGTGTACTATTTTGTACCTGTTAATCTGTCAAGGGCCTAAACACTGTGAAAGCACAGACAAAAGTAATCACCGGCTGATGTTCTAGACAAACTGTATTAAGCGTAGTAAGGCATATTGTACTCCCCTCATATACGCAATAAGTATGTCAGGCAGAGAAGTGCCAGGACGTGCACAGAGGAGTGACAGAGGCCTAAATTCATCAGGCGCAGGCAGAGGTCGCAGCAAGAGGTCCGAGCTCCCGGTGTCAGCTAGCAGTCGTGTAGTGACCAGCAACCATGATTGATGGGTTTACTCGGTCATCCACTTCATCCCAAGTGACCTCAGAAACCCCCAGTCAACAGTCGGTAGGTTCCTCACACTCAACCCTCAGTTGGCATGGCCCTCATGATAATGCTACCACATCCAGGCTCTGTCATTGTGCCATCATATGGTCTCCTCATGCTGATGCTACCACCTCCAGGCACTGTGATTGTGCCGCCATATGGGCTCATGCTGATGCTGCCACCTCCAGGATCTCTAATTGTGCTGCTCTATGGTCTCCTCATGCTGATTCTACCACCTCCAGGCTCTCTCATTGTGCTGCCATGGATACTGCAAAACATAATTAAGGTGCTGGTCCCCAGTTTCAGAAATTCCTTGCATTAGGGTCACTTTCAGGACTCCTGATGCCACCTCCAGGCTGTGCCAGTCAGTCACTATATGGTCTCCTCATGCATCAGCCACCTCTAAGCTGTTCCATTCAGCCACTATAAGGTCTCCTCATACTGATGCCACCTCCAGGTTCTTTCATTGTGCTGCTCTGCAGCAGTGATTCTAAAAAGATGCCTGTAATCTGCATGTCATACTGAATAACAGTATTATTTCCGGACGAAGGTCACGTGCCGAAACGCGCATTGGAGTGGTGTCATCCTGAACTTATACCACTTGTGCAGTGTGTAGGTATCCTGTTTTATGGCATCTTTACCATGTATTTGCATAGTCTTTTTTACTAATATGATATATAGCATATGGCACTTTATATTGTATGCAGTTTTTGCAGTTCTTACTTTTTACAAGTGCCTTTAGCTACAATATTGTCAATCTTTCTACCTCATACACATACCTACCTCTCCATTTGTTATACTAAGATCTTTTTTAATATGTCCGGTGATGCCTCTTTTTTGATGTTTGTTTCCTCTTTACATGTGTTTTTTAATGTATAACAATAAACCTTATATCTTTTAATACACTGGTTTGCCAAAACTCCCTTTTTGTTCTTTTGGTTTTTTACTGTGTTGTTGGGAGTTGCAATATACATTGGGGGTTTACTATTTATTATAGGGGGTGATATTATATCGGTTATTATACTGTGCATCTACAATCCCTATACACTTTGTCGGTGTTTATGATATATATTCGTAATGACGAATATTCTTCTTTTTTTTTTTGCGAATTCGAATATGGCCCCTGCGGCTCATCACTAGTCAGGAACTGTCCAGATAGGTTTGCTATGGGGGATTTGTTCCTGCTCTGGACTGTTTCTGACATGGACCGAGGTGTCAGCCGAGAGCACTGTGGCCAGACTGAAAAGAAATTCAAAAAGATAAGAACTTCCTCTGGAGCATACAGCAGCTGATAAGTACTGGAAGGATTAAGATTTTTAAATAGAAGTAATTTACAAATCTGTTTAACTTTCTGGCACCAGTCGAGTTAAAAAATTGTTTTCCACCAAAGTATGACAGGAAGATTCCATAAAAAAAAAAAAAAAAAAAAAAAAAAAAAAAAAAATAGATTTGCTAATATAAACCAACATTTGACTATCTAGTGACCTAAAACTGCATTTTATAGTTTGCACAAAATATTCATTTAAACTCTGCTGATGGGTATTTACTTTATTACAGTATTGGACAGTTGAAATACATTTCCAATAGAGAATCCATTTTCCAGAAGGATTTAGCTGTTCACATTGTTCATCCTTTGGTAACTAGATGAAATAGAGGAATAATACTTGCATGCTGTCATTTCTTTACCCTACAAAGTTGTAAAAGCAGCCGACAATGAAGACTCCTAGGCATCTTGTGATATTGCTATATCATCGTTTCTGGAACATATTTATCCTACATTTTATGAAGGAGCAGTCACCATGCACATGTTGTGGTATATAAGTACTTATGGTCAGTCCTATGGCAAGCTGTTGGATACATGGATGTATTCATTTAGATGAATGCAGATCTAGTGATTTACTATGGTGCCAGGGAGAAGATCAGAAATTGTTCTGCTAGTTGTGGAAGGCATGGAAGCTCTCCAATAAATGGCCATTAAACTGGCTCCGCATATCATCAGGAACACAATCAGAACATTTGTAGTTTTCTTTCACCCATTTGCCTCCATCGCTGTCCTCAATACAGATGGTAGCAATTCCTATAAAAAGGCAATGGTTATTCCAATGACTTGTGTATGGCCCTTCCCACTTCACACCAAGAAACTTGACTAATCTATATTGCTATTATAGACCATTAAGTCCATTATATATTATAGACCATCTACTATATAAAATATACAGGTAAATTGTGTTCTTTAAATTATTTATCTCTACAATGCAAGCTTCCTGCCTTGTGCAGAAAAATCCTAAAAATATTTTGGTTCTTACCTGCAACAACCCCACCTTGATTTTCCACCAGTTTAATGGCTGCACTCATGGTTCCTCCTGTCTCAATCCACTGATCCACTAATAGGATGCGCACACCTAAAAAAAACACACGTTCTGGACATGAACCATCTGTCTGATCTATTCAGGAATATCCGTAGCGCAGATATGAGCAGGCAGATATGCAATTGTCCTCAATCACTAGAATGGAGATCAGATGTCTCCGGAGTAAATGACGCAGCAGCAGCATGCATACTCGACTGCTATTCCATTCATTCTCTATGGGACTTCTGCATATTACTAATCTCTGAAGTTCGCTATGTTCCAAAGTCCCATAGACCGTGAATGGAAAGGTAGCCAAGCATTTACCCTGCTTCTCCATTCACTCAGGGACAAATGACCTCCATTCTTGTAATCGGTGGGGGTCCTAGAGGTCGAACCCACACCAGTTATCCACTATCCTGGGGATAGGGGATTTCTTTTAAACTAGAGATAACCCCTTAAAGTAGGTTGTCTAATGTAGAAAACATTTCAAATACCCTAGCAGAACATTCTTAAAAGGCATTAGTTCTCCCATGGGCAGGATATGGCCTAAAATATTCCCATGACTTGTTTACAGACTATGACTTGTTTGTTTACAGACTGAGTTGCCAGAAGTCCCATACAAGTCTATGGGACTATTGGAAGCTTAGTCTCCAGATTGAGATAGTCTGCAAGCAAGTCACTGGATCAGAAGCGGCCTTGATATTTTAGGCCATATTCTTCTGCTGGGAGCACTATTAGAGGTATCCTTTAAAGTGGGAAGTACCACATTCAGAACCTCCATCAGTTACCCAGAATGAAGAGCAGCTACAAAGAATAGAATGTTTTTTCCTCCCTCTGGAGGACCCCACACATCTATGTACTATAAACAACCCAACTGAGGAGCCCCTTGTAAAGCCAAATAGTGCCACTTCTGGGGAAATGCTGTTGAAAGATGCAGTCCAAATATCTTATGGTGTATGGAATAAATACAGAAAAGATCATTGGCCCCTCCATATGTATGATACTCATTGACAAAAATAACGCACCAAGACAAAGTTATTGGAACCGAATGAAACATTATGGGGGAGATTTATCAAAACCTGTCCAGAGGAAAAGTACCCAATTGCCCATAGCAACCAATCAGATTGCTTCTTTGATTTTGCAGAGGCCTTGTTAAAAATAAAAGAAGCAAGCTGATTGGTTGCTATGGGACACTTTTCCTATGGACAGGTTTTGATAAATCTCCCCCTATGTGTGTGCTACAATATTAGAGCAGAAACATGTTTATTCAGGGAAACTGTACAATTTAAAAGGAGGCTCTAGTACCCTGTTGAGCCACCTCTAGCCTGGATACAAGAGGAGATACAATTGGAAATGGAGGAATGTAGGTTCCGTACGGCATCTTGTGGTACATTTGCCCACAAATGTTTCAGCCGGACCTTTAGATCCTGCACACTTGTAGGTAAACGAAGTTGGCGCACCAGCTGATCTCAAATGTTTGGTTAAAAATCTGGTGACCAGGAAGGCCAAGGAAGTGCTGTAATCTGGCAAGCATTATCCTACTGAAAATGGCAGCTGGAAGCCATAAGAGGCAACACATGTGGCCGCAGGATGTTCAGCACATATCTCTGAGCTGCTAGTGTCCCTCGTATCACTACTAGAGGTGACTGCCTGTTGTATGCAATGGCTCCCCAGATCACCACACCAGCAGTTGGGGCAGTGTGTTGCTCCACAGCAAAGGCAGGATTAAAAAGCTCAGCATGAGGCCTCCCTACTTTAATGGGCACTGTCATTAAACATGATTTTTGATATTTGATTCCTTAAAACATACAAAAGTTATTTATTTGGCATATGTTAGTTTTTCTGCTGTATATTTCTGGCCACAAGGGTCTCCCTTCTTGGCCAGAATACATTCTGTCTAGTCAAAATCTCAGATTTTGGTCTCCTGCATGTAATGGCAGGAGACCAAACTCAGGAAGAGTTTCTCTGCACTGAGCTTGATTGACAGCTGCAAAGAGCCTCACTGAAAGCAGCCGCACAGACTAAAAGCTGCAAAGAGCCTCGCTGAAAGATACACAGACTGAAAGCTGCTGCACAGAGCTTGAGGTCTTCTATTCATCACAGCAATGATGTGAGGCGGAAGCGGTCCCCCAGCAGGCTTCAGTGATGTCATGCCTACTGGGAAACGCCTACTTCTGCTGGAAAATTTTACTATGTGAGCAAGAAGAACGGTAAGATACAGACCTTTTTAAAGCTCTGACATTTTTTCTAAGAGTGGGAGGAGTGTTAGGAAACATGGCCTGAGTTAGTTTATAAAAGTTTTAGTGACAGGTACTCTTTAAACCCGGACCATGGTCCTATCCCAAACAGAACCTGGATACATTGCAGAAGACAATGAGGGAGATTTATCAAAACCTGTCCAGAGGAAAAGTTGCGCCTGCCACGCCCCCTCCCATAGACTTCTATTGAGGGGGCGCGGCGTGACGTCACAAGGCTCATGGCTGTGAGGTCACGACCTACCGCAGCCCACACCCAGCGATTGGAACAAAATGTTCCGAGTGCTGGGGCAGTGGAGTACCCCTTTTAAACAGTTAGAGCAGAGCCAGGGGTGTGTAATGAAGATGTCACCTGTGTCTGGATTTTGAACAAGGAAACTGTGGTAGCTGCTCATGCTTGTTGGTGGATCAAATAATCCTCTCTACTGGTGATCTGTTGGAGTCATCTGGAGCCAGGTCACTGTGTGTGCGTCTCACATAACCACTGCTCCCAACACCGCCTTAGGTTATGTTCACATGGCGGAATTTCGGTGTTGAATTCCACAGAAGAATTCCACTGGAAATTCTTCCGAAATGAACTGCCCATTGACTTAAATGTCCCAGTCACACAGCGGAATTTCCACATTCCACAAAATTTAAAGATATGTCTAATTTAGCAGAATTCTGCAGCGGAATCCCATTGAAGTCAATGGGGCTTTGACTTTGTTTTGAGAACACAGGATTACAACGTTGAAATTCTGCAATGCCGTTCAACAAGCTTTGCTGAATGGAGTTTGTGTGGAATTGGGGATATTCCGCCATTGGAACATAGCCTAACAGCCTGGTCAGGATGGCCTAGATGGCAAGCAGTTTGTCAAAACAATCAATGCTTTGCTTATTTCAGCGATACCCTGCCTCTTAAAGCCTTTCAACTTGGCAAAATGTCTTCAAGTGCATTGTAGAGGCATGTCTAGCAGTCAACAATCTGTCACTAAGATGCACACTACCCATAAGTAGCCTCTGAGAGCTTATTATAGGGCTGCAGGGAAAGCACTTTTATGCCCTCTTGTGGCAAGACCCAGCATCTTATCCAACACACCTATAATCATTTACATATCTCCCTGAGACATAACTGTAGGATGAGTTTTGCATCAGTCCAATATTCACAAGCAGATTCTTTAAATACATGCATAGAAGAAATGTTGCATCCTGTCCAGAGAGAAACTTGGGTAACACAAACCCCCCCATGCAGCTGTGATTTTTTTGAGAACATGTGGTTGCATAGGGTAAAGTCATGTTAGAAATTGTTCAAAGACCCGATCATCTAAGGTTGAGCAGTTCTTGCAACCAGACAGCAAGTTACTTACCTTGATACTCCTGATCTCTCACCTGGTCTAATGGCATCAGTCCGGACCTCCATGCATTTTTCCCTTTTGGAGTAGTCAACATATGACTGGCTATAGGTCTTAACACATAGGTGGCCAGCTTTCCTGATGGCTAAAAAGCCTTTGCCTAAATGTGCAGCTATGGCAGCTCCTATTTGGGTAGAAAAGATCATATAAATAATGGTCATATCCGTTAAAGCCAGTAACCATGGAGCGCCACACAGCATTCACTGCTAGCTCTACTTAAAGGGGTACTCCGCCCCTAGACATCTTATCCTCTATCCAAAGGGTGGGGGATAAGATGTCTGATTGTGGGGGTCCCACCGCTGGGGACCCCCCACGATCTCGGCAGCGGCACCCCAGACATCCGATGCACAGAGCTACCTTTGCTCCATGCCAGATGACTGGTGATGCGGGGCGGAGGCTCGTGACGTCACGCTCACGCTCTGCTCATCATGCTTGCGTTGAGGGGGCGTGGCCATGATGTCACCAGCCTCCGTTGCTGCACCCGATGCTCTAAACGCCGGGTGCCCTGGAAAGCTCGAAACTAATTGTTGCAATAAATTCCTTATACCAAGAAATCCTTCTGCCTTGGCATACCATTCACTTATTTGAGGGGAAGCGCTTTAGAACTAAGTCCCGATTTTGTGTGTCCCATATTATGGTTCACACACCTGGAATCTCACTGGGCTATATAAGGGCATTTTGATGAATTTTCAGTCATCTAAACATGCATAGAAGCCTTTTTTCCGCTGAGACATCCACAGTAGACTAAGTTTAAATGCAGTTTTGGGTTGTCTTCTCAAAGAAGTTTCTCTGTATTTATTAGGACGCTATATGTTAATATATTGAGAGTATAGTTTTCAGTAACTCCATTGGAAGAGAACAGGGAAAAATCCTGGACTGTTGGTGGTCCCTGAGGACTGGGTGGGGGACCTCTGCTGTAGATAACTGTAAGGAGATGTTACCCAGGGCTGAGGAGGGACAAGCTGACGTTTGGGACCAGGGCCAGAGTCTTTAGCTATTCCATTGCCCGGTATTTATGCTGCTCTAGGGTGATAGGGAAATTAATGGTGTTATCCATTATCCATGGTGGTTATGGCTTATATATCTAATACTCCTGGAAGCCAGGTATAGTATATGAGTTAACACCAAATATTTCCAATGATTTGGAATGTAGAAGGATTAAGCATGCTGTATGTACCCAATATTTACCTGTATGTAATCTACGTGAGTAGATTATTTTTTTTATAACCATCTCAGCTCTGTTTCCTACAAAAAGCCTCCATATTCCCTGATTTGCATCACACAACCATAGAATAAAATAACAGTTACCACTAGGGGGAGCTCACTATAACTATTTGCAGTGAGCTCCATCTAGTGGCCAAGTAAATCATGTGGCTGGAGGGACAATAAAATAAAGAAACATGGAGGTGAGTGAAACCTTTTAGGATAAGGAGAACTCTATGGGGGAGATTTATCAAAACCTGTGCAGAGGAAAAGTTGACCAGTTGCCCATAGCAACCAATCAGATCACTTCTTTCATTTTGTAAAGGCCCTTTTAAAAACTAAAGAAGCAATCTGGTTGGTTGCTATGGGCAACTGGTCAACTTTTCCTCTGCACAGGTTTTGATAAATCTCCCCCTATATGTAGCTGGTAATTGCTGTGATGTCTATACTTATATATTTGGCTGCATAATTCAAGCATACCACCAAATTATGTATGATTGGAAGCATAAGGGTATGTTCACACTATGGATTTTCCACACGCCAAGTTACAATTCTCCTGTATGAACCTTAACTCCTTGAGGACTTTTCTTCATTTATGCGCTTTCGCTTTTTCCTCCTCTAATAAACATAACACTTGAAATTTTCCACTTACAGACCCATATAAGGGCTTGTTTTTTGCGCCACCAATTGTACTTTGCAATGACGTCAATCATTTCACCACAAAATCTATGGCGAAAAAAAGTTAATTGTGGGGCGATTGAATAAATATGTGTGAATGGGTCTTCGAACGGGTCATTCACACTGCAGAATTTCAGCAGCGGAAAATTCTGCTGTGGAAACTGATCCGCCAAAAGATTAAATATATCGAATGAATGTGTGACTATGTTCATTCTCTCAATGAATCCGCAAGCAGAATCTTTATTTTTTATTTTTTTGTGTGTGACTTTCCTGCCACAGTGATGTAGCTCCTATATACTTATAGTCCCGCTGATGCCCTGGGGCAGTTGCCCGCACTCCAGTCTCCTCCTGTATCCCTGCTGGGCCACTGAGACTGAGTCGCCTCTCAGTAGTGATATGGAGCCATGTGACAGTTCCAGGAGGCCTTGGTTCCACGCAGGGCTGGTGCAAGGATTTTTGCCACCCTAGGCAAAAAGCTAATTTTGCCATCCCTCTTGACTCCGCACATTGGCCCGCCATTTGACACACCCCACCTTACTACTGGGAAGACACTAACAATCCTCCTCCTCACGTAATCCCCTTTCTACTGGGGTGACACACTATAACAAGCCCCCTCCTCATGTAATCACCTTTCTACAGGGGTGCCACACTATAACAAGCCCCCTCCTCATGTAATCTATTTTCTACTGGTGGACACACGCAACAAGCCCCCTCCTCATGTAATCTATTTTCTACTGGGGTGACACACTGTAACAAACCCCCTTCTTATGTAAATACCTTACTACTGGGGGGGGGGGGAGGGGACACATCAGAGAAGGGTTATGGTGGTGCTGTTGGCTGAGCTGGTTGAGCAAGTGGTTCAGATAGTGGCTGTCTAACTTTCTTGTGGCAGACAGAGTGGGTCCCCCATCAAGAAGGTGCTTTAGGCGGCTGCCTATTTTGCCTATAGGCAGAGCCGGCCATGGCTCCATGTCACTGCTGATGGGAGGCTCAGGCTGGTTGGTCCAGCCGGATTACAGGAGGAGACAGGCAGGAGCGGACTGACCAGCCGGTCCATTTAGACGTGGTCCAAGGGCCTGGCCAGGTAAAGGGCCTGCTGCCGCTACCGCTACTTCGTTTGGGGCTGAGGGGACTCTGCTGGCTACACCTAGTGTGGTGGAACTCTGTTGCCTTGAATCCTACTGTGGGGGAACTCTTCAATTTTCCCATATGTTCCTGCCTAGCTAACATGGGGACAAACTACCAAACTAATAGGAGGGCTACCTACTACCTACATAGGCGGTTTTCAAACAGGGGGCAGCTATCTGGGGTATTTACCTACAGGGGGCATGACTACCTACCTGGGGGACATTAACTACCTGGGGGCATGATCTACGAGGGGCAATACCTCCTGGGGATACTACCTACCTCAGGGCATTACCTACCTGTAACTTCCGTAAACCAGACCTTATTTTCTATCCGCTAACACAAAATACTATGATAGTTCCCCTCCCGAGAATTGACTCTGGATCCGCCACTGGGTGGAGGAGGGTCCTGGCTACCTACTTGACTAACTACCTGGCTACCTAACTTTATACTTGGATGCCTAAATACTTACCTACAGACCTGACTAACTACCTACAGACCTGGCTGTCTAACTACCTACCTACATATCTTGCTACCTATATACCTGGCTACCTAACTATTAGGGGTGTGAATCGCCAAGAATTTGGCGATTCGATTCGAATCGCGATACCAGTGTGGCGATTCGATATATCGCGATACCGTCTAGGTGACGATACATCGCGATATATCGCCCACCTGGGAGCATTCATAGATCCCAATAGACGCCGCTGTCAGCTTTGACAGCGGCGATCTAGTACTCCGGTGCTGCAAAATAAAATAAAACACACTTTATCTTACCTGCCAACGAGCCCGAGGAGCTCCGGTACAGGTGTTCGGTCCCCGGGCTGTATTCTTCTTACTTCCTGTTAGTCCGGCACATCACATGGAGCTTCAGCCTATCACCAGCGGAGGCGGGACATCGCTGCGGCTGGTGATAGGCTGAAGCTCCATGTGACGTGCCGGACTAACAGGAAGTAAGAAGAATACAGCCCGGGGACCGAACACCTGTACCGGAGCTCCGCGGGCTCGTTGGCAGGTAAGAAAAGTGCGTTTTATTAAAAATTCCACATCCCTAAAAGAATCGATTCAAAAATATTTTGAATCGATTCTGTATCGGCAAATGAAAAATCGCGATTATCGCGAGAATCGATTTTTTCTTACATCCCTACTAACTATGTACATACTTGGCCTTCATACATGCCTGGCTACCTACCTTCCTGGCTAGTCGCCCACCTACAAATCTGGCTTCCTGATCTACCTACCTAGTTACCTATTTACCTGGCTACTACCTACTTGCCCTTTTACTGTGCAGGACACCAAGGAGGGCATTATTACAGTTTGTGGGCCTATAAATGGGAAGATTGTGTAGAGAAAGGGAGGGCAGGGCTCATGTCCTGCAGGAATGCATGGGAACTGAGTTCCTGCACTTTTTCCACAGCAGAAACACTGCTCCCATAAGCAGGAGTCCTGCAGGACCAGCCATTAAGTGGAAATCTTAGGTGAGTTCCCACACTTTTCTTCCCAGGACATAACCCCTGGGCAGGGACGTGCACAGACATTTTGGAGGGCAGGGGCTCAAATAAAAAAAGGCACAATTTTTTTATAATATACATTTTTTTTGTAAAAAGCGGTCAAAACAAAAATGATACCGATAAAAACTTAAGATCACGGCGCAAAAAATGAGCCCTCATACCGCGCTATATGCCGAAAAATAAAAAACTTTTAGGGGTCAGAAGATGACAATTTTAACCCCTTAAGGACTCAGGGTTTTTCCGTTTTTGCACTTTCGTTTTTTCCTCCTTACCTTTTAAAAATCATAACCCTTTCAATTTTCCACCTAAAAATCCATATTATGGCTTATTTTTTGCATCGCCAATTCTACTTTCCAGTGACAGTCATTTTACCCAAAAATTCACGCCAAACGGAAAAAAAAAATCATTGTGCGACAAAATCGAAGAAAAAACGCCATTTTGTAACTTTTGGGGGCTTCTGTTTCTACGCAGTGCATATTTCGGTAAAAATTACACCTTATTTTGTAGGTCCATATGGTTAAAATGATACCCTACTTATATAGGTTTGATTTTGTCGCACTTCTGGAAAAAATCATAACTACATGCAAGAAAATGTATACGTTTAAAAATGTCATCTTCTGACCCCTATAACATTTTTATTTTTCCACGTACAGGGCGGTATGAGGGCTCGTGATCTGAAGTTTTTAACGATACGATTTATGTTTTGATCGGACTTTTTGATCACTTTTTATTAATTTTTTAATGGTATAAAAAGTGACCAAAATACAAGTGACTTTTTTGGAATTTTTTTGCGCGTATGCCATTGACCGTGCGGTTTAATTAATTATATATTTTTATAGTTCGGACATTTACGTACGCGGTGATACCACATATGTTTATTTTTTTTATTTACACTGTTTTTTTTATGGGAAAAGGGGGGTGATTCAAACTTTTATTAGGGAAGGGGTTAAATGACCTTTATTAACACTTTTTTTTTAACTTTTTTTAAACTTTTTTTTGCAGTGTTATAGGTCACATAGGAGACTATAACACTGCACACACTGATCTCTTATACTGATCATTGTTATCCCATAGGGACCTATAACACTGCACACACTGATCTCCTATGCTGATCACTGGCGTGTATTAACACGCCTGTGATCAGTGATATCGGCGCTTGACTGCTCCTGCCTGGATCTCAGGCACGGAGCAGTCATTCGGCGATCGGACACCGAGGAGGCAGGTGAGGGCCCTCCCGGTGTCCTGTCAGCTGTTCAGGACACCGCGATTTCACCGCGGCGGTCTCGAACAGCCCAACTGACTAGCCGGGATACTTTCGCTTTAGAAGCGGCGGTCAGCTTTGACCACTGCTTCTAAAGGGTTAATACCGCACATTGCCTCGATCGGCGATGTGTGGTATTAGCTGCGGGTCCCGGCCGTTGATGAGCGCCAGGACCGATGCGATGTGTTGCGGGGTCGCAGCGCGACCCCCCTTCATATCGCGGGAGCCGGTAGTCCTGCGTCGTTAAGGGTGCACGAATTTTGGTGCATGTAGATATAATTTTTTTAAAGTAGAAAAATAAAATAAAACCTACATAAATTAGGTATCCTTGTAACCGTATGGACCTACAGAATAAAAATTAAGTGTCATTTTTACCGAAAAGTGCACTGCGTAGAATCAGAAGCCCCCAAAAGTTACAAAATTGCTGTTTTGTTTTTACTTTTGCCCCACAAATATTTTTCTGGTTTTGCCATAGAGTTTGTGGTGAAATGATTGAAGTCATTACAAAGTACGATTTCTGATGTAAAAAACAAGCCCTTATATGGGTATATAGGTGGAAAATGGAAAACGTTATGATTTTTAGAATGTGAGGAGGAAAACACGAACGTGAAAAAATTACTTCTGTAGTTCTATTCTTCTTTTATTTTGTTCTGATAATGTTTGATTCAGAGTTTCCCAACCAGGGTGTCTTCAGCTGTTGCAAAACTCATCTGGGCATGCTGGGAGTTGTAGTTTTGCAACAGCTGGAGACACCCTGGTTGGGAAACACTGGTTTGGTTATAGGCCATTATATGCTTGATCTCCTCAAAATCATCCCCCCCCCCCGCCTCCACCCAAACATAGCTCAACTACAACCACCAGTATGTAAAGGAACATAGCACGACTACAACCACCAGTAATATGTCCCTGGTGTCGGGAGATAGGAGTCCCACATCCCTTAATATAAATATGTATATGTGTGTGTGTGTTTCCCAACCAGAGTGCTTTCAGCAGTTGCAACAGCTGGAGGCACTCTGGTTGTGAGACATTGATAAATACACACACATGCATAAATCAGTGTTTCACTACTAGGGTGACTCTAGCTGTTGCAAAACTACAACTCCCAGCATGGCCAGACATCCAATACAGCTGGCCGCACCCTGGTTGGGAAACACTGATTACAGACAAATATAAAAACTTATATACACAACATTAGTGTACTTCAGGGCCGCCATGTGATTTTTGACCACCACTGCAATAAGTGCTGCATCAATCCTTATCCTGCTTGTTAAAGGAGCCGAGCATCTCCCTGCCAGTGCCAGCGCTATACAAGTGACCCCTGCAGAGAAGTAGCACCTCTATAGAGTGAGCAGACTTACTTTGTCTACCAGTTTTGCAAAAATAAAAAAAGGGCATTAAAGAAGCAAGGGCGAAAAAGGGCAGGGGCTGAAGCCCCCTTTGAACCCTATGTGTGCACGTCCCTGCCCCTGGGGGAGTCTAACATGTTTGTCCTGCAGATATTAAGAGATCATCATGGCTGTCTGATCCGAACGGAGAAGAAAAGGAAAGATGTTGCCGCCAATCAGAAAATACCTAATTGCGAGTCCCTAGATGTAACTAATCACTTCTATAGTATAAAGATCCTGTGTACAGCTGATATCTACCGCCATATGGTCCTGTATATAATCACTTATATTGTATATAGATCTCTGTACAGCTGGCATCTAACACTATATGGGCACTGTATATAAATTACTTATAATTAGAGTAGTATAGAATAGTATAGAGAACCTGTATAGTATACAGTGGTCCCTCAACATATGATATTAATTGGTTCCAGTAGAACCATCATATGTTGAAACCATCATATGTCGAGTACATATGTCTATGTAAAAATGGTAATTGGTTCTGGGGCCTCGGAACCATTGTATGTTGAATACATATCTCTATGGGAAACTGCTAATTGGTTCTGGGATGACCATGGTATGTGGAGTGTATATGGAGTGTTTAACAGACCAGGGTGCCTCCAGCTGTGGCACAACTACAACTCCCAGCATGCATGTACAGCCATGTACAGGCATGCTGGGAGTTATAGTTTTGCAACAGCTGGAGGCACACTGATAGGGAAACATTGATGTATGGGGTGTATAGTGTGTATATGTATTGTATGTGATGTGTGACATCGCATACAGTACTGTACAGTTCTTTAAATACCTTCAGGGGAGACAGAATGTCCTCCATTACGATCCTGCCGACTACAGCTCTATAGGAAAGGAAGGGGAGGGCAGACAGCAGCTCATTGGATGCCTGCAGCAAGAGGCTGCAGGCTATTGGCTATGGCTGCACTGGGGGGGGGGGGGGCAGGGCTTACACGGAGCTCGCAGTGGAAGCCTGCGTGAGTTAGCAGGACAGCATGTGAGTAACAGGAGGCAGAACGGGACACACGGGGAACATTAAACAACTATCTGTCAGTTGCTGAAGTTGTCAGCGCTGTCAGATAGCTGTTTGTATGATGGACCCGACACACAGCAGCATCATATGTCGATGGTGCCTTCAACATACGATGGGCCATCATATGTTAAAATGATCATATGTCGCGGCCATCATAAGTCGGGGGGGTCACTGTACTGGTCTGTGTATAGTGGTTTTATTTAGCACAGTATTGTGGTATTTTCCAGTTATTGTATGGTGGTATATATTTCCTACTTGTATACTGGTATTATTGGTCATGGAAAATTATTTTACCTACGATAAAGTGTTTATTATATAAATATTAGTTTATTTTGTGTGGAGGGATTTGGATGGAATAGGGGTGTGGCAGAAGTGTAACCAGTGGCAGAGCCTCGCAGGGGGCCCTTGCTCTTTTTTTTTGGTCCGGGGGCCCTAAGTGTTGTCCATCTGCCCCTGGAGACAGGAGTGGTCCAGGCGACTTCACCCAGTGCACCAGCGGGACTGTAATTATAGGGGATAAATTACTATACCAATAGTATCAACTTTCCCCTTTATTCGGTTATGGCTAAACAACGCCCTGGCATCACGAACACAAGGGGTAAATACCATCTGCCCCTAGGTTAACAACATCTGCCCTGCACCTCACACCCCGCCATACCACATGTTGCTGGACAACTTTCAAACTTATTTTCTCTAGGATCGCTGCTGGCCCTGAAGACTTCCAGATGAGATAAGCAAGCTGATTTTACTAGATATAACCAGTTTCCAACAGTTATATAGGGTAAAATCTAATGACAGATTCCTTTAAAGGGCACCTTTCACAGAAATACAAACCAATTTGCAGACATCTGTGGTATCCCAGCACCAATGGCTGTCCTGTGGCTTTGGACTGCTTCAGGCAGCTGTGTAGCACAAGGTGTTGGGCCCACTAGAGACTCAGTTATATTAATTATGTTTGCACTTTATTGAAGAGTAATATTTTCTGATTAATTCTATAATTATTTGTATATATGTTATTCATATGTTACTGTGCCCTTAAGAGAAGCGCTGTGTAAACCCCATGTGACCCTGCCTGCCAATAGGAACCCCTAAATTATTACTCTTATAGTGTTGTGGGGAAGGAGTTGCCCCAGTTCTAGTCCAGACTAAGTCTGAGCTACAGTGTGGTTCAGGTGTGTTGTGCTGTGTGTAGAAGCCTCATGGGAAGGCCCAGGTCAAATTTATTCAAGCTGGTCATTCTGCAAGGATCACTCGCACGCTGGAAGTTCATGCCCCGGTGGAGAAGACTTCAGTACCTTGGCAGAACCCTACCTACCAGGTTTATTCTATCCATCTCACAAGTCAGTATTAATCTGTGCGGTGAAAGCACCACAAGTCCCAGAAAGGCAACAGGGCCCCCAAGGGGTTACGCTGCAGCCCTTCACCCTAAGCCAGCTGTATGTGTATTACCATCTGCACCCTGCTTAGTAAAGACAGTTATCCGTAACCTGACGTCAATGTGTTCATTTACTCCCCGTGTCTGGCCAAGAAGAAGCTGTCTCCAACCTTGGACCGTGTATAGGATAACAGTGCCCTGGCGTCACCAAGTGATAAGTATTTCCACACATGTTATAGAACAGGTGTAGCTGAGCAGATTGACATATAGATTTGTGAGAGAAGTTCCAGAGTAACTTGTCATTTAGTCATGTAAATCTCTGGTCATTCTAAGTTGTCATGTGGGCAATCCTGCTCAGTGATTGGCAGCTATCTGTGTATAACTATGCATATGGTTGTGCATGAGAATCCCAGGGGATCAGCAGTTTCTGAAATACTCAGACCAACCCGTCTGGCAACAGCAACCATACCACATATAAAAAAAATAAAAAAAATAAATAAAAAAATCTTAAATCCCCTTTTCTAAATTTTTCTGATGCTCAGTTTGAACTTTAGCAAGTTGTCTTGACCACATTCACATGCCTAAATGCTGCCATGCACATGCCTAGTTGCTGCCATGTCTCTGGCTGATTAGTTATTTGTGTTAAGAAGCAATTGAATCAAATGACAGTGAGCGTATGTGTCCCAAAAATGCTACTCTTTGGTGTTCATTTTTGGCCAACTAATAGATGGTTCAAACAAGACAGGTTAAAGACCAAATTTTCAAACAGCTCAAGCCACTATTAAAAATCTGATGCATTCTTGAACTGTGTACTAGAGATGAGCGAGCTTACAGTAAATTCGATTCGTCACGAACTTCTCGGCTTGGCAGTTGATGACTTTTCCTGTGTAAATTAGTTCAGCCTTCAGGTGCTCCGGTGGGCTGGAAAAAGGTGGATACATTCCTAGGAAAGAGTCTCCTAGGACTGTATCCACCTTTTCCAGCCCACGGGAGCACCTGAAAGCTGAACTAATTTATGCAGGAAAAGTCATCAACTGCCGAGCCGAGAAGTTCTTGACTAATCGAATTTACTGCAAGTTCGCTCATCTCTACTGTGTACTCTAAGGTCATACCCTCTATATACTGGGGAATATACATTTGTTAGAAAGTTCTGTTAACCCATGAGCCCATTGGTAAAATAAAAAATATTTAATTTGTAGTCAGTGAGATTTACCTAGTATGAATCCCATGGCGTCAATCCCAGCAACAAGATCTATATGGTCATCCTTAAAGGGTTGCAGAAGATCTTCAATGCAATCCTGCAGGGCCTATATAACAGATTTAAGCCTGTAAGATTTATTAAAAGGAGTTATACAGTATGTAATAACCACACTACTGGAGTGACACACTGTTACAAACATACACATGCTGTAAGAATCCGCACACAAGCCCCCATTGGCTGTCAGTGGTGCCATCATTGTCCTCTATAGCCTGAGCGGTGGCGGAGAAGAAGTTGTGATGTCATGAAGCAGAGGACATCAGCGGCCATGCCTGTCTGCCTCTATGGCATACATCACCACTGAAAGCAATACTCCTCCGAGGTGGACAGACGCGATCACTAGTCTGTTGGTTCGGAGCAGGAGTTGGGGCAGATGTATAGAATCGTGTGCAATGTCAGGATGCTGGATGGACCTGGCCTGCCTGTCTCGAAGGCGGCACTGCGCTCCTCTTGCAGGCAGAACAATGCAGATTATTATGGTACCGGGGGAAGGGGGTGCGACAGTGGCGCTGGCTGAGCGCTAACTTTCTTGCCGCAGGCAGAGTGGTGCCCCTATCAAGAGGGCGCTCTAGGCGGCTGCCTATAGACAGAGTCGGCCCTGAATCCCAGTATACAATAAATGTGCATTTAGAAGTCAATTTGGTAACGGTATTTTGTAAATGTTAAAACAAAGGCACCATCTCAGTTGTAATGGAGTCCACTAGCCCGTGTAAGTGCCATCATAATTAGACATACACCCGAAGGATACGTTCACACGGGCGTGTGGCAAAGCCACGGGGTGTGAAGCGAGGTGTATGGGTCAGGTGTTGCAGCCTAGGGGAAGGTGTGGTTAACCCCTTCATGTTCGTGACACCAGGGCGTGGTTTTAACCGAGAACCACTCGAACGGTAGCGTCGCTAGTCCTAGTTTAGGCAGGGCAAATAATAGTCCAAGGCCAGGTTAGGGTTAATGGTAGCTTTACTGAGGTAGACAGATGGTAATAGTCTTTACAGCTAGGCCAGGATCCCAGAGAGATGACCAGTAACACAGGGGACCTCGCAGCTTGCTGGGACTTGCAGTGACTGACGGACTTTAGCACAGCCACGATGACCATAATAGACTTGACCGAAGATAGTGACAGCAGACAGATGACTTGACTTAGGCTGGGTTCACACTACGTTTTGTCCCATACGGGAGCGCATACGGCAGGGGGGAGCTAAAAGCTTGCGCTCCCGTATGTGACCGTATGCGCTCCCGTATGTCATTCATTTCAATGAGCCGACCGGAGTGAAACGTTCGGTCCGGTCGGCTCATTTTTGCGCCGTATGCGCTTTTACAACCGGACCTAAAACTGTGGTCAACCACGGTTTTAGGTCCGGTTGTAAAAGCGCATACGGCGCAAAAATGAGCCGACCGGATCGAACGTTTCACTCCGGTCGGCTCATTGAAATGAATGACATACGGGAGCGCATACGGGAGCGCGAGCTTTTAGCTCCCCCCTGCCGTATGCGCTCCCGTATGGGACAAAACGTAGTGTGAACCCAGCCTTACTGACTTGTCCGTCTGGAAATCACGGGTAAACATTCTGCACATTTGAAAGTTCCAGCGGATGTTAGGGCTGCTCAGAAATGCGCCGTCTCATAGACGGTAATGCATTTCCCAGCAAAATCAGAAGAATAGACAAGTCTATTCTTTCTGCAGATGCCCGATTCTGGATTTTTGGGCAGAAATCAATGGGACTCTGCTGCAGCGGAATGTGTGTGCAGAATATTCTGGCGGAATTCCGCACGGACATTCCGCCTCATGAACATACCCTAAGCAGGGCATTTGCAATGACCAATCTTTATTCTTAGCAGGGAGATTGCTTTGCATTAAGTGGAATCCCAGTCATCTCTGGGGAAATCTGGTAGCAAATATTTTAATTTCCCTGCAGCGCCACCACAGGGAACATGAGGCATTACATGGGACACATTGAAATCAATAGACTGCCTATGCAGTAGACGGGTTTGCTGCATCCTCTAAGGCAGTGGTCTCCAAAATTCACCCCTACAGATGTCGCAAAAACTTTAACTCCCAGCATGCCTGGACAGCCGTTGGCTGTTCGGGCCTGCTGGGTGTTGTAGTTTTGCAACATTCGGAGGGCCACAGTTTGGAGACCACTGCTTTAGAGCAATGTATTACAACCAGTATGCCTCCAGCTGTTGCAAAGCCATGCTGGGTGTTGTGTTGCAACAGCTGGAGGAACATTGGTTGGGAAACCCTGCTGTAGAGCGAGAAGTGCTCCTTTTTGCTGTCTCCACTCTGACTAATAGGGGGAGATTTATCAAAACCTGTGCAAAGGAAAAGTTGCCCAGTTGCCGATAGCAACCAATCAGATTGCTTCTTTCATTTGGCATAGGCTTTGTTAAAAATGAAAGAAGTGATCTGATTGGTTGCTATGGGCAACTGGACAACTTTTCCTCTGCACAGGTTTTGATATATCTCCCCCATTGACACTGTGGTGTCCCGATACAGGACCTGGTCCTGTCCCTTTGTCTAAAGTCCCCTCAGCCAGAGTCCCTCCATGTCAATAGGGCTCTCCTGTAGGGCTAACCCCTAGTCGCCTCATATAAATGGTCTTTAATGTATTTATATATACACTTAATATGTTATATAGGAATACCTCTGTATAGGACCTTAGAGGTCACGTGCCTTTCATTAAATTGTATTATGGTTTAAGGACCTTTAGGTCATGTGATACCCAGAGTTCACTGGGTCAGGACTGACAGGTTCTGCTGACCAATGAGCTTTGTCCCACTCCTTAATATACAAGGGGCTGCAGCCACTAAATTCTCTCTCGAGACCTGTACATGAAAGCAAGCACTTCTCATATCTTCAGCATCAATTCAAGCTAGGCCTGAAGCCTAATACCTAGCAGCCACAAAACCGGGAGTTACTCCAAGCTCAAATTACTGAATCCTGTGTGACTACTACAAATCCAATTCTTCTAAAAAAAATTAGCACAGTGGCTAGCACCAAAGCTCATTGATCCCGGAGTCCCAGCAAACCTGTGAGGAACCTGTACCACGGTTCTCTCTCTCGCAAAGACTGTTATGTTTCATGCCGTTGCATAAAAAAATGCAAAGTTACTTCAAGTTTACTTCCTAAAATCTGCTGTGGACATTCCGTTATTTCTTCCTGCCGTTTGTGGGACGGTTGGCTGTAGGACCATTACATTGAGGAAACCTCACCCTGGCGTCATGACAATTAAGGGTTAACACCAATATACCCTACACTATCACCGCAACACTCCAGACACCATTACTCTTTCCCGGCACCACAACACCATATATCGTGACTGTAACTCGTCCAATGCGACTAGTGGATAAATTAAATATAATGTATAGCATTCCAATTAGATTCATATACTCAAGCACCCTAAATATATAATGGGGATACAACAAACCTCTTGGTGGCAGTAAAGTCTAGATGGGTCCAGCCAAGCATAGCTTGGTCCTTTTTCATTAGGAGCCATTAATGGTAGGTACCAGCCATGGGTTCTCTTCTCTGGATTCTTGTACAGGTCCACGTGGACAAGAGATGATCTGCAACCTTCCATTAATAAAAAATAAAATATATATTTTCAGTTCGCAGAACATTACAGTTTTCCAATAATAAATAAACTCATAGATCCACTAGGACACTACACTGTCCCTCTGTATTCCCATAATGTCCTTTATATGGAAATGATCCCTAAATTTGAATAACTAGATTAGTTTATGTCTAGTCCCGGTCTACATGTTAACCATTAACCCCCTACGCTGAATTCTAATTCATTATTTGCTGCCATTGGATGCTTATCTAAGTTTGAAGGTTATTATGCAATTGAATATTATGACCATGGGAGGCACACAGTTAAATTAGCACAGCTATAACTGGTTATACATTAGAGGGGAGGTCCTCTTTGGGGGGAGTCTGTAGATGAAAAATGTCCTGTTTGGTAAAAAGGGGACTTTATGCACATTACAGACCATTCATAACAGATTCAGAGTCAGAAAATTAAAGGAGAACTGTAGGGCAATCCGAAGGATCGCGGGGTGTTTGACCACTGGGGCCCCCCGCGATCTCCTGTACGGAGACGTTTGCAGGAAGTGCCATGCCGTCCCCAGACACGCCCCCTTCATGTATCGCTATGAGATACATGGAAGGGGCGCGTCGGCTGCCACATCATGTGGGGACATGACATCCCCTTCTGTATGGGGCTGCAGCAGTATGCTGGGAGGGGGCATTCCGTCCCCGTATGACGTGGCGGCCGACATGCCCCCTCCATGTAACCCATAGAGATAAATGAAGGGGGCATGTCTGTGGCGGCTTCCTGCTGGGGACGACACGGCACTTCCTGCAAACTGCCTCTGCCCCATACAGGAGATCGCAGGGGGGGGGGGGTCCCAGCGGTCGGACCCTCGCAATCTATAACACCCCCTATCCGAAGGAAAAGTTATATTGCACTACAGCTCTCCTTTAAAGGATGTCTATCACTTTTACTGTGGGAGACGGGGGTTGCTGTGCTGAGACCTCCACCAATCACTAGAATGAGCAGACAGTAGCGCTCAACATGGTGTACTTCATTCATTTGTATTCAGCTCTGGAGAGCAGTGTATCGGTGTATGACTTTATTGAAAGGCTATAGAAAGTCTTGCAATCAGTGGGGTCTCAGCAACCGGACAATAATAACTTCAGTCATGTCACTATGACATGTTGGAGGTTTTACAGCTCTTGGAACGGTTCAAATGAATGGCTGTCCGTTTTGTAGCATTGAGTTTTTAACTTTCTTGCTAGGCCTCCCCACCTGCCGGCTCAATTTGAATATTCTTTGTCACGGGTCACGTGAGCGCTCAGTCGGCGCAGCGCTCACATGACCCGAGACAATGAATATTCTTATTGAGCCAGCAGGTCCACTTCCAGCACGCAATTCACTGAAGATGGATGCCGATCTTCAGAGGGACAGATCTCTGGAGTGCATGTATGTGTTTAACCCATTAACCCCTCATCGGTCTCCTGTTCACCCACACTATAACCCAGTTTTGGGATGGCATGGGATAACTGAATTAAAGGAGATCTGTAGTGCAATATAACTTATCCCCTATCCAAAGGAATCTCCTGGACGGGGCCCACAGCAGTATGCTGGAAAGGGGGCGTTCCGTCCCCGCATGACACGGCGGCCTACACGCCCTCTCCAAGTACCCCATAGAGATACATGGAGGGGGCCCCGGCCAGGAGATCCCGGGGGGCCCAGTGATCGGACCCCCCATGATTTATAACTTATCCCCTATCCTTTGGATAGGGGATAAGTTATTTTGCGCTGGAATACTCCTTTAACATTTCTATTTATTTTTAAATCATTCTTAGCTTGCAGCATTTATTCCATACCTGCCTAAAATTTTTGTATATTACTGCCATAACAATACAGGGAAAAAGCAGACAGCACCCTAACGGTATGTTCACACTACATAATTCCCACGGAATTCTGTGAGCGGAATTCCGCAAACGGAATTGCGCTGAGAGCATAATCAGTGTGAATGGGTTTCCGCGAGACCAGTTCACACTACGGAATTTCAGCGGTGGACAATTCCGCCGCTGAAATTGTTCAGTGCAAAGAAAGAACAAGAAAAAGTCTTTGCGCAGAAGTCCGTGAACACTGCATAGCCGTTAATGGTGACAGCGCAGTGCCGCGCCGAAGTATTTCGGCGGCGGCGGACGCCAGAATCGAATCGCCGCTCACACAATTCTGCAAGCAGAGATTCAGTTCACAATAGTGTGTACATATCCTAAGGGTCTATTCACACGTACAGTATTCTGTGCAGATTTGATGCGCAGGATTTCAAGCTGTGTTCAGTAATTCTGTTTACATTGAAATCTGCTGCAGAAAATCCTGCGCATCAAATCTGCACAAAACACTGTATGTGTGAATAGACCAAAAAGGGCTCTCCCTGCTAGACCCCCACATTGTTAGCATAGCACATAGTCAGGAGGGGGAGGGGGAGTTTAGCAACTGGTTGGAGCTCTGTAGTGCACAGAATTAAGTATGTTGTGCGTGTTTTGGGTGTGTGGGGTATAGGTCTTTTCTCTCCCCCCCCCCCCCCCCCAAATATCTTCAAGCTTTTGCTAGTGGCTGTATGAGGCCCCTACAGGTTGCACACTTTTTGTAAGTTTTCCTTACCTGCCATTTTATACAGCTGAAGGTCAGACAGAAGTTCTGCTCCCTGGTTGCTACGCTTGCTGCTCTCCCAGTTATGTAACACAAATCACACTGCTATAAGGGGAGACAGTCACACGTTTGAGTCTGTTACTGGCGGTAGAAATGGTGTACGCCTACTGTGGTCTTTGGACTGACCATAGGGGTGCTGAGAGAGGAACAGAAAACAATATTATCTCAAGATGGTGACATAAATGTGTCTTAAATAAGAACAAGAAAAAACGTGATCTCAAATGGCAGGAAATGCTCAACCCCTAATGCAGTTGTGCATTAATGCTGGGGGAGCAGATCCTGTGCTTGTAGTCCGTTGCTAAGGGCGATCCCCAGCATAAAATGCATACAATGGAGGATGCCTGCAGCAGACTACAGGTGCCACAATGGCATCCTACACCAGATAAACAGTGTGGATGTGCAACATATAGAATAATAGATACATTTAGGTGCACTACTGTGGTAGATGTAAACAGTAACATATGACTAACCCTCAAAATGATGTCAAAATTGAGACATTAGCCAGTATATCCTTATATGAAGGACATACCTGTGCCCACACACCAACACCAAGGTTTCTCAAGTGACACAGGACCTACCTGTGCCGTATGGGCAATAACAGGGGCCAGTAGGCAATTACAGCGACATTAGGTCTGACTCACAGCCTGTTCCCAGTTCACTCCAGTGTGGCTAAGCACACACAGAGTCGGAGGAAGGCTATGAGCCCCACCCAAGTTGGCTGGTATGTTGTCAGCCTCACAGGTGCACCAAAATGCTGCCTATAATAGTGATTAAAGAGCATTCAATTTGGAGTGTATACACCTCCAAATCATATACTTGGAGCTGTATACACTCCAAATTTAATGCGCCATAATTACTATTATAGGTCAATTCAGACCGGCGATTAGCGGCAATTCCACGTCCCCGGTGATCCAGTAAAAAAGGTCTGAGATGCCACCTATCACCCTTTACCAGCAGGAGTGAGGTGGCACGGGTACCACCTCACGACCGCGTGATTGATCGGTCTGGACGAATGATCAATCACCGAGCCGCCTGGGAGGTAATCGGGCAAGTCGGGGATCCCTTACCTGTCCATCAGGGCAGGCAGGGGTCCCTGGCATCGACATTGAGGGTCCCTGGAGTCGGTGGCATTGGCAGAGGTCCCCGGGCAGTGGCAGCAGCAGCATCCTCAGTGGTGGCAGCAGGATACAGCAGGAGCTGAGTTGTTCGCCTCCTGCTGTTGCTAAGCAACAACTCCCAGCATGCACAGCCAAAGGGCATGCTGGGAGTTGTAGTCTTGCAACAGCTGGTGGCAAAACTACAACTCCCAGCACACCCTTTGGCTGTTTGTGCATGCTGGGGCTTGTAGTTATGCAACAGCTGGAGGCACTTTTTTCCTTTGAAAAAGTGTGCCTCCAGTTGTTGCATAACTGCAACAACCAGCATGCACAAATAGCCAAAGGGCATGCTGGGCGATGTAGTAGTGTGCCTCCAGCTGTTTCATAACTACAGCTCCCAGCATGCCCTTCGGCTGTCAATGCATGCTGAAAGTTGTAGTTTTGCAACAGCTGAAGGCACATTGGTTTGCGAAACACAGAGTTTGTTACCTAACTCAGTGTTTCTCAACCAGTGTGCCTCCAGCTGTTGCAAACTACAACTCCCAGCATGCACTGACAGACTGTACATGCTGGGAGTTGTAGTTTTGCAACAGCTGTAGGCACATTGGTTTGCAAAACATTGAGTTAAGTAACAAACTGTGTTTTGCAACCAGTGTGCCTCCAGCTGTTACATAACCAACTCCCAGCATGCACGGACAGCCAAAGGGCATGCTGAGAGTTGTACCTTTGCAACAGCAGGAGGTTTGCCCCCGCCCCCATGTTAATTTACAGGGTACATTCACAAGGACAGGTTTACAGTGGATTTCCCGCTGCAAGTTTGAGCTGTGTCAAATTTTCCGCTGCAGCTTAAACTCCCAGCGGGAAACTCGCTGTAAACCCCCGCCAGTGTGAATGTACTCTAAAAACACTACACTACATCTACACAAAATAAAAAGTAAAACACTACATATGCACATACCCCTTCACAGTTACCCACATTCTCCCATCCAATAAAAAAAAAACATCTCGTACAGCACTGTTTACAAAACAAAGCTTCCAGCTGTTGAAAATCAACAACTTCCAGTATTGACGGACAGCCACTGACTGTCAAGGCATGCTGGGAGTTTTGCAACAGCTGGAGACATCCTGTTTGGGAGACACTAACGTAGGATATTTTGGTGCTGGATGTGTGATGTCCCAGTACAGGTCCTGAACAACCTCTAGGCCCTGTCAGGTTGAGTCCTTCAGTAACCTGGGGGCTCTCCTGCAGGGTCTCTCCTTGTTTTCCTGCTTGTTTGTTTAATTAATGTGTGTATGTTCCTTTAATGCATAGACAGGATCCTATGTCTAGATAGTCTCAAGGACCTGTGGGAGGTCTAAAGGACGTATATGTTAGTTGGTCACACGTTATGTTAGGTCACATGGTTTGTTGTCATATGTACTTCCAGAGAGCACCAGTTTAGCCTATGACCCACAGTTTGACCAATGGGCTTTAGTCCAGCCCCCCCCCCCCCCCCCCCACTATATAAAGGGGTGGCCATTTGCAATTCTCTCTCTTGTACCACCAAAATCTTTGCTGAAGCAGCTACCAGAGATCTCAGGACAAGTGTTCAGCATCTGGAAGCCCACAAAGCTAAAGTCTATCCAGTAAGTCTACAAGTCTATGTCTGGTGTCACTACAACTGGTCAAGTCCTGCACATTGTCAAGTCAAGTCTAATTACAAGTCAAGTTTATTACAAGTATTGTTCCAGCAAGCTGCGAGGTCCTCTGGGTCCTGACCACCTCTCTGGGAATTCTGGCCTTAGGCCTCCGTTTGACCATAACTGGTTGTGGACTCTTGATTCACTACTAGCCCATGGGATAGCGAAGAATCCGGGCATGTGGTGTTCCGGAACCCAAAAGCCAAGCATCACGAACACATAGGGGTTAATACCATCTGACCCCCGGGGTTAATAACATCAGATCCCATCACTCACACCACAACACCCGTTTTCCTGGCATTTACCCGGTGGGTCACCACAGATGTAAACCTCAATTTAAGGCTGAAATGCGCATGGTGCTCTCTCGCTTTGGAGCCCCGTCGTATTTCAAGGCAACAGTTTAGTGCCACATATGGGGTATTTCCATACTCGAGAGAAATTGTGTTACGAATTTTGGGGGGCTTTTTCATCTTTTACCCCTTATGAAAAGGTAAAGTTGGGGTCTACACCAGCCTGTTAGTGTAAAATTTTTTTATTTTTTACATTTACATGCTGGTGTTGCCCCATACTTTTAATTTTCACAAGCGGTAAAAGTACAAAAAGACCCCCAAAATTTGTAATGCAATTTCTCCAGAGTACGGAAATACCCCATATGGGGACTCAAAGTGCTCTGCGGGCGCACAACATGGCTCAAGAGTGAGAGCGCACTATGTACATTTGAGGTCTAAATTGGTGATTTGCACAGGGGTGGCTGGTTTTACAGCAGTTCTGACATAAATGCAAAACAATAAATACCCACATGTGACCCCATTTTGGAAACTAAACGTAACGTTACAAGGGGGTATAGTGAGCCTTAACACCCCACAGGTGTTTGACGAATTTTCGTTAAAGTTGGATATGAAAATAAAAAAAAAAATAATAATTTTAACCAAAATACTGGTGTTACCATACATTTTTCATTTTCACAAGGGAAAATAGGAAAAAAATCCCCCCCCCTAAAATTTGTAGCCCCATTTCTTCCGAGTATAGAATACCCCATATTCGGATGTAAAGTGCGGATGTAAAGTGAGCATTTACACCCCACTGGTGTCTGACAGATTTTTGGAACAGTGGTATGTGAAAATGAAACATTTAATTTTTTATTTGCACATTTTACACCCCACTGTTCCAAAGATCTGTCAAACGCCAGTGGGATGTAAATGCTCAATGCACCCCTTACTAAATTCTGTGAGGGGTTTAGTTTCCAAAATGGGGTCACATGTGGAGGGGGGGGGGTGCACTGTTCTGGCACTATGGGGGCTTTGTAAACGCACATGGCCATCAATTTCGGATACATTTTCTCTCCAAAATCCCAATGGTGCTCCTTCTCTTCTGAGCATTGTAGTTCGCCTGCAGAGTACTTTACATCCACATATGGGGTATTTCCTTACTCAGAAGAAATGGTGATACAAATTTTGGGAGGCTTTTTCTCCTATTACCCCTTGTGAAAATGAAAAATTTGGGGTAACACCAGCATTTTAGTGAAAAAAAATCTATTTTTTCATTTTCACGTCCATTTTTAGCTGAAATTTGTCAAACACCTGTGGGGTGTAAAGGCTCACTGTACCCCTTGTTATGTTCCTTGAGGGGTGTAGTTTCCAAAATAGTATGCCATGTGTATTTTTTTTTTTTGTTTTTTTTTTGTGTGTGTGTTTTTTTTGCTGTTCTGGCACCATGGGGGCTTCCTAAATGCAACATTCCCCCCAAAAACCATTTCAGAAAAACTCACTCTCCAAAATCCCACTGTCGCTCCTTCCCTTCTGAGCCCTGTAGTGCACCCACAGAGCACTTAACATCCATATATTAGGTATTTCCTTACTTAAGAGAAATTGTGTTACAAATTTTTGGGTGATTTCTCTCCTTTTACCCCTTGTAAAAATTCAAAAACTGGGTCTACAAGAACATGTGAGTGTAAAAAAATTAAGTTTTTGAATTCTCTCCATCACTTTGCTGCTATTCCTGTGAAACACCTAAAGGATTAAAGGGGTATTCCAGGTCTTTTTTTATTTGACTATGCCACAGGGGCTGTAAAGTTAGTATACTTCATAATATAATGTCTGTACCTATGTTTGACTGTTTTCTCACAATTCTTCTGTGATTTTCACCCCAATATTTATTTTTAACAGCATACAAAATGACTGTTGTCTCAGATTTTTCCCAGGTTGCAATGCGGGTGAGACCTGACCTCACTAGTCAGCTAATGGCAGGGAGCCTGTCTGCTTCAATGGGTGGAGCGATCACTTGGTGGGAGAGAGATCAATCTGCAACTAATGCAACAGCTGTAGGCACATTGACTGAAAGCCACAGGTCTTTTGAATGGATGCAGCTCATTTTTGTTTCAATGGGTGGGGTGGCTGATGTGTGGGAGGGAAGAAAATTGAATTATGGGATTTGTAGTCCAAAAAAGGAAAACTAAAACAGGAAATACCAGTTCACAAAAAGCTAGCCACAGTATTATGGTGATCTCACAATATACAGGAGCAGGTTGCGGGAGATCCCACACAGGGATTTATCCCAGAAAAAACCTCGGTGTGTGAAAGCGCTTCTCCGTTGCAAAAAATAAGGTTGCTGGAAACTTCTTGGATAAGAAGGGGGGGATTTATTGACGGTTGGGTTTACAGAAATAAAGAACAGCACTTACCACAATAAGAACAGCACTTACCACAATAGTTCAAACCAAAACTTTATTGACTACATCCCAGTCATGTCCATCATACTCATACATCTGTTGCAATGTTATAATGTCAACCATATCCTTCCACTATCGATTACCATGTAACATTGTTTATGAATTACTTCCTCACTTGTCAATCATGCTCACCACAATGTTATAAATGTAACCATTACTACACAGGAGCCACATACCAATTAACCTTTAACCCTAAATGTAATTTTCAATTAAAGAATATACCTCTATTTAGGTAGCTCTCAGACATCTCCCATACAGCCTCAAACCATCACAAGTACTGCTTAGCTTGTTTCCCAGCCCACAGCATCTACCATAGACCCACACTAGTCTATTGGTTCTAATGGAGAGATTTCAGTTATGTTAAAGGGACCTCAGTTCTAGTCTCCAGACACTCCCCCCAGAAGCCTGGAGGGACGGACGTCACAGCCCAGCACCCTGTGACCACACCCCTCACACTGTGTATATAAGCACACTTGTTACATTAAGCCAGCAGACCTGAAGAAGAAAGGGATACCCTTTTGAAACGCGTTGTCCAATCCTGTTTGCTTTATGCTTTATATTTTTTTATTTTCTATTTTTTACTTTTTGTGTTCTTTATTTCTGTAAACCCAACTGTCAATAAATCCCCCCCTTCTTATCCAAGAAGTTTCCAGCAACCTTATTTTTTGCAACGGAGAAGCGCTTTCACACGCCAAGGTTTTTTCTGGGATAAATCCCCGTGTGGGATCTCCCGCAACCTGCTCCTGTACTATTGCCACCGCCTGCCAGCGGTCTCGGCAGAAAGCTGCTCCCGATCACCAACCTAAGTTTCTTTTCCTCGCCACATCATCGGGACTTAAAGGATAGTGGCACCCGACTGCTCACCCCGATCTCCACCGCGCACTGGCCGCAAGGTACCAGCACACATCGAGGGGATCATCCAGCTGACCGCATCTGCCGACTCTGCCAACCGGATAACATCTGAACATCTGGAGTACACAAAAGCAGCGCTCCACATCACCGGCACCAGGTGACACCCCGCAGCACCGGAGACAAGCAAGAACATCAGCCACCAGATCCAGCAGTCAGCGGCCCCGGAACCTTGCTGCATACCAGCCTATACGCATCGCAGAGTTGTGCCTGTTATGCAGCACAACTCTGAAAGGTGAGCAGAAAATCTCCCTATCCTTCCCCGCTAAATCCCCCCCCCCCCCCCCCCCTTTACCTCCTATAACTAGAAAGGTAAAGGCACCATCAAGGCGCCACTTCTGTGTTTTTTCTCTTTTTTTTCTCTTCACATATTTTACTGATCTCACAATATAGCCATTTAGCCCCAAGACAAGTGCAGATCCTTCCTAAGCATGTCCATTACTGTCTGGCAGGTACGTACTAAAATCACCTTATGGTGGAGAACCCCTTTAACACACTTACTGAATGTCATTTTAAATACTTTGAGGGGTTCAGTTTTTATAATGGGGTAATTCATGGGGTATTTCTAATATGAAGGCCCTTCAAATCCACTTCAAAACTGAACAGGTCCCTGAAAAATTTTGATTTTGAAAATTTTCTGGAAAATTGCTGCTGAACTTTGAAGCCCTCTGATGTCTTCCAAAAGTCAAAACATGTCAACTTTATGATGCCAACAAAGTACAAAGTAGACATATTGATCCCAACAGTCTACCCAGGGTCAGTTACCCACAAGATACAAGGGCTAGCATCATGTACAGTCAGCTTAAGTAAGTAAGTTTAATAAAGAGTAAAGTCGTGTACTACATATAGTTCATAAGTACACAAAGTCATGTAGACATGTCTCATGTACATTAGGGCTGTAACACTCACAACTACCCAGTCCACTCCTATGTCTCCTATGTCTAAAATGTCTAATGTGATTTTTCTTGTGTCCACGTGCTCAGGATACTTTGCTGGCCAGAAGTATTCCTGTTCCCACAAAGCACGTAACCTAAAAAGTCAAAGGTAACACTTGTCAGATGTTATCTAATACATGTTTAAATGTATCTAGTGTTCTGGGGAGAAGTGTGGAGAAGTCATGTTTATACTATAGTCATAGGTATATTGTCATTGCTACACATTGTCCTTATTCTCCAGTAATGGTTATTCAGTTATACAATTTGTCAGAGCATGTATGGACATTGATACAGAGACTCTATTGCATTATCAGTTTTGTCAACAACAGCCTGGAAATGGATGTTGGTTACAATGGATGTTGCTTGCGGCCCCAAGGCCATTTCGCTCCTCAAAGCCTTCCAGGATGGACGTCTAGGGCGACTTTACATAAGTAGGGGGGTTTGTGATGCCCCAGTACGGAATATGCTCCTACAGTCCTGTCAGGTTGTGTCCCTGTACGTTCCCAGAGCTCTCCTGCATTGTTCCCCCATAATGTGTATAGGTTGCATATTTAGTGTAAAGGACCTTTGATATGGTCACATGACTGTTAGTTACCTGATAATGGTTGTCACATGTTTGTCATATGTTTTGATACCCAGAGAGCACCAGGTGACCAGATGACCCGCAGCTAGCCTATGGGCTCCTTGCTCAGCCCCCCTTTATAAGAGGGGGAGGTACTACAATTACTCTTTTTCTGCTGAGGTCAAGTCCAGTCCAGACGTCTCAGAGCTAGTGTCCAGCACATCTGGAGGCCTCAATCCTAAATTGCAGCCACAAATCAGTAAGTAAAGTCATCTTTGTCTGCTGTCAAGTCGAGTCAGTTATAGTCAGTGTGGCTGCGCTAAAGTCTGTCAAGTCACTGCAAGTCCCAGCAAGCTGCGAGGTCCCCTGTGTTACTGGTCACCTCTCTGGGATCCTGGCCAAGCTGTAAAGACTATTACCATCTGTCTACCTCAGTAAAAGGATTGACTGCCCCGGACTAGTGACGTTGCCTTTACGACGACGCACAGGGACGCGCACGAACGTCCCTGTACGGCGGCGTCAAGCCAATGTCACTAGTCCGGGGCAGGGCCGGAGCGCGGAGAAGAGGGCCCCCCCAGTGAAAATGGACAGCCCCAAACGACTAACCCTCCCCACTGGACGGTCCCTGCAGCATAAATGGCCAGCTCACCCTTCCTTCCCACCGAGGGGAGGTGAGTAGAAAACTAAAGGGGGGTCTGGATGATGACGAAGGCCGCAGTGGTCTTAAACCAATGGACTTCCAGAGGTTTCAAAACTACAACTCCCAGCATGCCCGGACAGCCGATGGCTGTCTGGGCATGCTGGGAGTTGTAGCTTTGCAACATCTGGAGGTCCGCAGGTTGAAGACCACTGATGAAGGGATTGACAGGCGGTGATGATGAAGGGGGGGGGGGGAATGATGATGGGGGTCTGGATGATGACAGGGGTCTGGATGATGACATGGGGGATGATGTATTTCCCACCCAAGACTTATAGTCGAGTCAATAACTTTTCCTAGGTTTTTGGGGTGAAATTAGGGGCCTCGGCTTATATTCGGGTCGGCTTATACTCGAGTATATACGGTAAAAATAATTTAATAAAAAAACGTAGTATTATTAACTAAAGACATAAATGATCTGGTGACATGCATGAACATGCAACAAATGCAACCATTGTGTCCACATCTATAAGAACCTGGATGAGACAACCATGTAGGACATAAGGTTTGTGAACTTAAAAATAAACTTGGGGACACTTTTTGACCAATAGTGGGAGCTCGCTTTACTATGCATTTATTGCCTGATTTTTTAACATTCTTGAATATTGGATCAGATAAAATCATATGCATGTGAGTATGGATAATTTTACAAATTGATGAAAAATCTGTACTGAAGGGGGTAGTAAAAACAACAGGGGAGGAGTCGGTTATAGATTTTTCAGCATTTTTCCAAAAACCATGTAGTTTACTGCATGGTTTTCGGAAAAATAGTGAAAAGTCTACAACCGACCCCCTCCCCTGTCATTTTTTCTACCCATACATAAATTATCCATACTCACATGCATATGATTTTATCTGATCCAATATTCAAGAGTGTTAAAAAGCGTCCTGACGCGGTCCGTGGCCCGACGTCTGAACTCCCCCGGATCCATCTGCCGCCTCCCTGCTTGTGACCGACCCGATCCATGGATCAGCTTCTGATGCCTATCTAACTACTGGATTGGTGAGCGCTCCGCTTTTTCTTCTTTTTGTGATGCATATTTTACAGTTTCTGCGGCGTGTAGCGCTACCTAGATCTGATACTATCACACCTGTGGCACTCACATGTGCGGGTAATTACTGAACTTCGTGGGTTTGAGGCAGTGTCGGCTTCTCTGGCTTACTCTTTTGATGTGTTATGCTAAAAGTTAGATTTTATTTCCATCATTTACACTTTCAAAATAACAGAAAAAAAAAATGGTGTCTGCAAAAGTTTGGGCACCCTGCAGAGTTAATATCTTGTACTGCCCCCTTTGGCAAGTATCACAGCTTGTAAACGCTTTTTGTAGCCAGCCAAGAGTCTGTCAATTCTTGTTTGATGTATCTTTGCCCATTCTTCCTTACAAAAGTCTTCCAGTTCTTTGAGATTTCTGGGCTGTCTGTCACGCACTGCTCTTTTAAGGTCTATACATAGATTCTCAATTATGTTGAGGTCAGGAGATTGTGAAGGCCATGGCAAAACCTTCAGTTTACGCCTCTTGATGTAATCCCCCGTGGATTTCGAGGTGTGTTTAGGATCAGTATCCATTTGTAGAAGCCATCCTCTCTGTAACTTCAGATTTTTTACAGATGGCATCCAAAGCATAAGTTAGCATCCAAAATTTGCTGAAATTTTATTGAATCCATTTTTCCTTCTACTCGTGAGATGTTCCCTGTGCCACTGGCTGCAATACAACCCCAAAGCATGATTGATCCACCCCCATGCTTAACAGTTGGACAGAGGTTCTTTTCATTAAATTCTGTTCCCCTTCTTCTCCAAACGTATCTTTGCTCATTCCGGCCAAAAAGTTCAATTTTAACCTCATCGGTCCACAGAAATTGTTTCCAAAATGCATCAGGTTTGTCTATATGTTCATTTGCAAAGTTCAAACACTGATTTTTGTGGTGAGGACGTAGAAGAGGTTTTCTTCTGATGACTCTCCCATGAAGACCATATTTGTACAAGCATCTCTTTATAGTGGAATAGTGTACCCCAACTCCAGTGTCTGCCAGATCTTTCTGGAGGGATTGTGCAGTCAAACATGGGATTTGAATTGTTTTTCTCACAATCCTGCGAGCTGTTCTGTCTGATATTTTTCTTGGTCTTCCAGATCTTGCTTTAACTTCCACTGTTCCTGATGACTGCTATTTCTTAATTACATTGCGATTATAGGATATTGACATCTGAAAATGTTTTGCTATCTTCTTATAGCCTTCTCCAGCTTTGTGAGCGTCAACTATTTTCAGTTTCAGATTTCTAGACAACTACTTAGAAGAACCCAGGGTGCTCGTTGTTGGGGCAAGGTCAGATGAGTCTGGGCATTTAAAACTTTTGAGAGTGACATCACCTGGTCTTCCCAGATGATGATTGAGAACAATCCATGACACTGGCAGGTCTCAGCTTTGCAAAGGGGGCAGTGCATGCTATAAATTCTGCAGGGTGCCCAAACTTTTGCAGATGCCATTTTTTTGTTTTCTGTTATTTTGAAAGTGTAAATGATGGAGATAAAATCAAACTTTTGATGACATATTATAAGAATTTCTAATCGGTAATTTGATGCCTTTTGGAGATTTTTCCATCTTTCCTTGGCTTCTTTATGCACATTAATACAAATTTTTACCTGGGGTGCCCAAACTTTTGATCCCCACTGTACACATTTTTAACCCCTTAAGGACAATGGACGTACTCCTACGCCCCCGTTTCCGAGTCCTTAAGGACCGAGGACGTAGGAGTACATCCTGTCCGCAAACCTCCTCTGTCCTTGACCCTGTGCCCCATGCTAGTATGAGTCCCCCTGGCGCTCATACTAGTGAAGCCCCCCAGCCAAGATCACTGGTACATCGTACCGGAGAACTTGACTGGGCTGAGCCAGCGGACCACGAGCCCGTGATTCCTGAGTTTGTTGGCGACTCAGGAATCAAAATTAACATCGCCGGGTTCACTGAAAAAGAGTTTTTCGGTCATTTTTTCAGTGACGACTTTGTTAATTTGATGGTTACACAGACGAATCTGTATGCCCAACAGTTCGTCACCGCTAACCCGGGCTCACTTTTAGCTAGACCCGGCGGCTGGACTCCAGTCGATGCAGCCGAAATGAGGACCTTTTGGGGCCTCGTGCTGCATATGGGTATAGTTAAAAAACCCAGTGTCAGGCAATATTGGAGTGGGGACGTCTTTTTCCAGACACCCCTCTACAGTATGGCCATGGCACGATCCCGGTTCAAGGCCATTCAGAGATGTTTGCATTATGCTGATAATGCGGCATGTCCCCCCTGAACTGATCCTGCGTATGACCGCCTGTATAAAATCAGGCCGGTCATCAATCACTTCGGGGCCAGATTTTGGGAGGCCTATGTCCCGGGGCGGGATGTCTCTATTGATGAGTCTCTCATCAGCTTTAAGTAATCTAAAAGGAAAACAGAAGGATGTGCGGGATCAGCAGGTCAGGCCCATAGGGAGGGGGAGTAGATCTATCCCACGCCGCTTACCATAGTTGGTTGTGTGCACACACACAACAATGAGAAGCGCCTGAAAGTATATGTGTCCTCATCCGCAGCCCTCCTTAGAAACGATAGATAGGCAGTTGGACCGTAATGGTAGGAAATGTCGGCGCTGGATGAAGGAACCAGGAGGAGTACAGCATAAAATCAAGGCAGGTTTATTGGATGCAACGCGTTTCGCTGCGCATGCGCAGCTTCATCAGGCAGATGAAGCTTCATCATGCCTGATGAAACTGCGCATGCGCAGCGAAACGCGTTGCATCCAATAATCCTGCCTTGATTTTATGCTGTACTCCTCCTGGTTCCTTCATCCAGCGCCGACATCTCCTACCATTACGGTCCAACTGCCTATCTATCATCAGCTTTAAGGGGAGACTCAGCTTCCGGCAATACATCCCTACCAAGCGGGCGCGGTATGGCGTGAAGATATATAAACTTTGCGAGAGTACCTCCGGGTACACTTGCAAGTTTATAGTGTAAGAGGGAAGAGATTCCCGTTTTGAACCCCCAGAATGTCCCCCCACTCTGGGTGTTAGCGGGAAAATCGTTTGGGGCCTTTTGCACCCATTGCTAGATAAAGGTTAATACCTTTACGTGGATAACTTTTATACTAGTATCCCTCTCTTCACATCCCTCGCCGCCAGATCCATGGTCGCTTGTGGGACAGTCCAGAAGAATCAAAGAGGCCTTCCGCCCCATCCCCTACATGCTCCTATCCCCCAGGGTGAGTCCCGTGCCTTTTCCCATGAGAACCTGTTGTTGGTCCGGTATAAGGACAAGAGGGATGTCCTTATGCTCACCACTATTCATGGGAACGGCAGCACCCCTGTCCCTGTGCGAGGTACCGCAGGACCGTTCCTCAAGCCCGATTGTATTCTGGACTACAATCGGTATATGGGGGGAGTTGATCTTTCTGATCAAGTCCTGAAACCATATAATGCCATGCGGAAAACACGCGTGTGGTATAAAAAGGTTACGGTTTACATGGTACAGGTAGCCATGTACAACTCTTTTATACTGTACCAGAACGCTGGCAACACAGGGACATTCCTGGAGTTTCAAGAGGTAGTTCTAAAGGCCCTCATCTATGGTGACCGCCAAAGAGCGGGTCAGAGCACCTCTGGAACTTTAGGTCCCCGGATCGTCCCCGGCCAACACTTTCCAGGTGTGATCCCCAACACTGGAAGGACGGGACGAACCCAGAAGAAATGCAGAGTGTGTCACAGGAAGGGGAGACGGAAGGACACCACGTACCAATGTGACACTTGCCCCGATCATCCGGGCCTCTGCATAGGCTGCTTCAGGGAGTATCACACTTCCATGGAGTACTACATTTTCCATCCTTTGCCCTAATTTTCATTCCCCAGAATTCGGCTCCAATGTACCAGTCCAGGGTACATTGACTTCCAAATTTTAAACCAAAACACCCCCCTAAAAAAAAAAAACATTTTTCCCAATACCCCAATATCTTTTTTTTTCTTCCCCCTAAAAAATGGGCCATGGGACACAGAGTCAACAGCATTGGAGGTTTGCAGTTGCCTCAAATGCGCAACGCTCTCTCTCTCCACCTGAGCGGGTTGTGCATTTGAGGTAACAGAATAGGGACGGCCCCACACATCCCCTTCCCAGAATGATGATTCAGAGTATAGGGTTTGGGGCAGGCATCATTTTTACTTTTGGCTGTATTCTGGGTACTCATTCTGGGAAAATAATTGGCATATCAGTACTAAAATTGCAATTTTCTTCCCCCCATAGTACACTTCATCTATTCCTGGAAAATAAATGAAGGGAACACCCGTCTGTTCCAAATCTCCACTTCACCCTATACACCTTCCCTAGGGGGTGTACTGTTTGTAATAGGCTCACATATGGGTGTTCCTTTCTTGTATTTTCCTCTGAATGTATGTAACTGTTAGGTCCGTAACAAACATCCGCTTCAAATGCGAAGGGTTCTCGCTTAGCTCTGTCGTATTTCCAGGCGACAATTCGGAGTCACATGTTAGTTGTTCCCAGAAAAATGAAGCAGAGCATAGGTTGAAAATTGCAATTTTCAAAAAGCTACCCTTCATCCATTCCTGGAAAATAAATTTAGGAAACACCTGTGCGTTCAAAATGTCCTCTTTACCCCTATACCCATTCCTCATGGTGGGTACTTTCTGTAATGGTGTCACATGTGGGTGTTTCATTTTTGTATTTTCCTCGGAATGTATGTAACCGTCAGCTACTGATATGCCATAGGCCACAAATACAAACTGACCTCTATGACTTCTGAGCTTTGTTGTGCGCCCGCCCAGCACATTACCCCATATGTGGATGTATTTTTATAGTCAGGGGAAAAAGCCTTCCAAAATTTGTAACCCAATTCCTCATATTACCCCATGTGAAAATGTTAAAAATTGGGTAACCCCAGCATTTTAGTGTAAAAAAATATAATTTTTCAATTTATGGCCCACTATTCAAAAAACCTGTGAGGTTTTATTTCCTCTGTACCCCTTGTTACGTTCATTGAGGGGTGTAGTTTCTAATGTTTTTTTTTTTTTTTTTTTTTTTTTTTTTTTGCTGTTGGAGGCTTTATAAATGCACATGACCCCCGACTTCAATTTAAACTAAATTTTCACTCCTTCCATTCTGAGCATTGCAGTGCGTCCACATAGCAATTTACATCCACATATAGGGTTTTTTTTTTCTCAGACAAAATTGTTCTACAAATTTTGGGGGCCTTTTGCCTATTACCCAATGTGAAAATGAAACATTTGGGGTAACACTATCAATATAGTGCAAAAAAATAAAAATTTTCACTTTTACGTCCCACTGTTCAAAAAACCTGTGAGGTGTAAGTACTCACTGTAACACTGTTACATTCCCCGAGGGGTCTAGTTTCCAAAATGGTATGCCATGTGGGTTTTTCTTTGCTGTCCTGGCACCATAGGGGCTTCCTAAATGCGACATGCCCCCAGAGCAAAATTTGCTTCCAATCAGCTAAAATGCAACTCCTTCTATTCTGAGACCTGTAGTGCGCCATCAGAGCACTTTTCACCCTCATATGGGGTGTTTTCTGAATCGGGAGAAATTGGGCTTCAAATTTTGGGGGGTATTTTCTGCTTTAACCCTTTGTAAAAATGTAAAATTTTTGGGAAACCAAGCATTTTAGGTAATTTGTATTATTTTTTTTACATATGCCAAAGTTGTGAAACCCCTGTGGGGTATTAAGGTTCACTTTACCCCTTGATACGTTCCCCAAGGGGTCTAGTTTTCAAAATGGTATGCCATGTAGTTGTTTTTTTTTTGTTTTTTTTTGCTGTCCTGGCACCATAGGGGCTTCCTAAATGCGGCATGCCCCCAGAGCAAAATTTGCTTCAAAAAAGCCAAATGTGACCCCTTCTTTTCTGAGACCTGTAGTGCGCCAGCAGAGCACTTTTCACCCCCATATGGGGTGTTTTCTGAATCGGGAGAAATTGGGGTTCAAATTTTGGGGGGGTAATTCCTGCTTTAACCCTTTGTAAAAAATGAAAAGATTTTGGGAAACCAAGCATTTTAGGTACATTTTTTTTTTTTTTTACATATGCAAAAGTCGTGAAACCCCTGTAGGGTATTAAGGTTCACTTTACCTCTTGTTACGTTCCCCAAGGGGTCTAGTTTCCAAAATAATATGCCATGTTTTTTTTTTTTGCTATCCTGGCACCATAGGGGCTTCCTAAATGCGGCATGCCCCCAGAGCAAAATTTGCTTCAAAAAAGCCAAATGTGACCCCTTCTTTTCTGAGACCTGTAGTGCGCCAGCAGAGCACTTTTCACCCCCATATGGGGTGTTTTCTGAATCGGGAGAAATTGGGCTTCAAATCTTGGGGGGTATTTTCTGCTTTAACCCTTTGTAAAAATGTTAAGTTTTGGGGAAACCAAGCATTTTAGGTACATTTTTTTTTTTTTTTTTTTACATATGCAAAAGTCGTGAAACCCCTGTGGGGTATTAAGGTTCACTTTACCCCTTGTTACGTTCCCCAAGGGGTCTAGTTTCCAAAATGGTATGCCATGGGTTTTTTTTTTTTTTTGCTGCCCTGGCACCATAGGGGCTTCCTAAATGCGACATGCCCCCAGAGCAAAATTTGCTTCCAAAAAGCCAAATGTGACTACTCCTCTTCTGAGACCTGTAGTGCGCCAGCAGAGCACTTTTCACCCTCATATGGGGTGTTTTCTGAATCGGGAGAAATTGGGCTTCAAATTTTGGGGGATATTTTCTGCTATTACCCTTTTTTAAAATGTAACATTTTGGGGAAAACAAGCATTTTAGGTAAATTTTTTTATATTTTTTTACATTTGCAAAAGTCATGAAACACCTGTGGGGTATTAAGGCTCACTTAATTCCTTGTTACGTTCCTCAAGGGGTCTAGTTTCCAAAGTGGTATGCCATGTGTTTTTTTTTTTTTTGTTTTTTTTTGCTGTTTTGGCGCCCTAGGGGCTTCCTAAAGGTGACATGCCCCCCAAAAACCATTTCAGAAAAATGTTCTCTCCAAAATCCCCTTGTCGCTCCTACGCTTCTGAGCCCTCTACTGCGCCCGCCGAACACTTTACATAGACATATGAGATATGTGCTTACTCGAGAGAAATTGGGCTACAAATACAAGTAAAATTTTTCTCCTTTTACCTCTTGCAAAAATTAAAAAATTGGGTCTACAAGAACATGCGAGTGTAAAAGATGAAGATTTTGAATTTTCTCCTTCACTTTGCTGCTATTCCTGTGAAACACCTAAAGGGTTAACACACTTACTGAATGTCATTTTGAATACTTTGGGGGTGTAGTTTTTATAATGGGGTCATGTATGGGGTATTTCTAATATGAAGACCCTTCAAATCCACTTCAAAACTGAACTGGTCCCTGAAAAATATTGAGTTTGAAAATTTTGTGAAAATTTGGAAAATTGCTGCTGAACTTTGAAGCTCTCTGGTGTCTTCCAAAAGTAAAAACACATCAATTTTATGATGCAAACATAAATTAGACATATTGTATATGTTAACCAAAGAAAAAAATATTTTGAATATCCAAAGTTAGAAAAATGCAAAATTTTAAACTTTTTCATCAAATTTTGGGATTTTTCACCAAGAAAGGATGCAAGTTACCATAAAATGTTACCACTATGTTAAAGTAGAATATGTCACAAAAAAACTATCTCGGAATCAGAATGATAACTAAAAGCATCCCAGAGTTATTAATGTTTAAAATGACAGTGGTCAGATGTTCAAAAAATGCTCTAGTCCTTAACCTCTTAAGGACGCAGGGCGTATGGATACGCCCTGCATCCCGAGTCCTTAAGGACGCAGGGCGTATCCATACGCCCGTGGGAATTCCGGCCCCCACCGCTAGCCGGTTGGGGACCGGAGCCGGATGCCTGCTGAAATCGTTCAGCAGGCATCCTGGCATATCGCCCAGGGGGGTCATTATGCCCCCCCATGTCGGCGATCGCCGCAGATCGCTGGACAATTCAGTCCAGCGATCTGCAGCGATTCCGGGTCAATCGGGTCTCCAGTGACCCGATGACCCGGAATTACTGGCTGTTCGGGGCCGTCTCTGACGGCCCCGAACAGCCAGAGCCTGCAGGGGTGAGGTGGCACTGATGCCACCTCACGATTGTCCTGATTCGTCGGCCGGATTACCGGCCGACCAATCAGGGCGCCTGCTGCGGGCGTCACTCCCGCACCCGCTCCGCCCCTCTTCCGGAGGGCGTGAGCGGGTGCGGGAAGACGACCCCGGGTGCTGGGGACCCCGATCCCCGGCGTCCATGTTGGGATCGGGGCCCCAGGAGCGACGGCGGCGGCGAGGGACAGTCCAGCGATGAAGCAACAGCAGGAGGTGAGTGACAGCCTCCTGCTGTTGCTTAGCAACAGCTCCCAGCATGCAAAAAGGGCATGCTGGGAGCTGTAGTTATGCAACAGCAGGAGGCAGACCACCACAACTCCCAGCATTCCCTTATGGGCATGCTGGGACTTATGGTTTTGCAACAGCTGGAGGCACATTATTTCTATGGAAAAGTGTATAACTACAACTCCCAGCTTGCACAAACAGCTAAAGTGCATGCTGGGAGTTGTAGTGGTGCATCTGCTGGTTGCATAACTACAACTCCCAGCATGCCCGTTTGCTGTCGGTGACTGCTGAGAGTTGTAGTTTTGCAACAGCTGAAGGCACACTGGTTGTGAAACTTAGAGTTTTTTTTTTTACCTAACTCAGTGTTTCACGACCGGTGTGCCTCCAGCAGTTGCAAACTACAACTCCCAGCAGTCACCTTACACCATGCACCGTACATGCTGGGAGTTGTAGTTTTGCAACAGCTGGAGGCACACTGGTTTTGAAACACTGAGTAAGGTCACAAACTCCGTGATACATAACCAGTGTGCCTACAGCTGTTGCAAAACTAAAACTCTCAGCATGTACAGTCTGTCAGCGCATGCTGGGAGTTTTAGTTTTGCAACAGCTGGAGGTCCCCCCCAATGTGAATGTACAGGGTACACTCACATGGGCGGAGGCTTACAGTAGGTATCGGGCTGCAAGTTTGAACTGCAGCAAATTTTCTGCAACAGCTCAAACTGCCAGCGAGAAACTACTGTGAACCCCCCGCCCGTGCAACTGTACCCTAAAAACACTACACTACACTAACACAAAAAATAAAATAAAAAGTAAAAAACACTACGTATACACATACCCCTATACAACCCCCCTCCCCTCCCCAATAAAAATGAAAAACATCTGGTACGCCATGGTTTCCAAAACGGAGCCTCCAGCTGTTGCAAAAACAACAACTCCCAGTATTGTCGGACAGCCGTTGACTGTCCAGGCATGCTGGGAGTTTTGCAACAGCTGGAGGCCCCCTGTTTGGGAATCACTGGCGTAGAATACCCCTATGTCCACCCCTATGCAATCCCTAATTTAGGCCTCAAATGCGCATGGCGCTCTCACTTTGGAGCCCTGTTGTATTTCAAGGCAACAGTTAAGGGTCACATATGGGGTATCGCCGTACTCGGGAGAAATTGGGCTTCAAATTTTGGGGGGTATTTTCTGCTTTTACCCTTTTTAAAAATGTAAAGTTTTTTGGAAAAGAAGCATTTTAGGTAAAATTATTTTTATTTTTTTTACATATGCAATAGTCGTGAAACGCCTGTGGGGTATTAAGGTTCACTTAACCCCTTGTTACGTACCCAGAGGGGTCTAGTTTCCAAAATGGTATGCCATGTGGGTATTTTTTGCGGTCCTGGCACCATAGGGGCTTCCTAAATGCGGCATGCCCCCAGAGCAAAATTTGCTTTCAAAAAGCCAAATGTGACTCCTTCTCTTCTGAGACCTGTAGTGCGCCAGCAGAGCACTTTTCACCCCCATATGGGGTGTTTTCTGAATCGGGAGAAATTGGGCTTCAAATTTTGGGGGGTATTTTCTGCTTTAACCCTTTGTATAAATGTAAATTTTTTGGGAAACCAAGCATTTTAGGTAAATTTTTTTATTTTTTTTTACATATGCAAAAGTCGTGAAACACCTGTAGGGTATTAAGGTTCACTTTACCCCTTGTTACGTTCCCCGAGGGGTCTAGTTTCCAAAATGGTATGCCATGTGTTTATATTTTGCTGTCCTGGCACCATAGGGGCTTCCTAAATGCGGCATGCCCCCAGAGCAAAATTTCCTTCAAAAAAGCCAAATGTGACTCCTTCTCTTCTGAGACCTGTAGTGCGCCAGCAGAGCACTTTTCACCCCCATATGGGGTGTTTTCTGAATCGGGAGAAATTGGGCTTCAAATTTTGGGGTGTATTTTCTGCTATTACCCTTTTTAAAAATGTTAAACTTTAGGGAAACCAAGCATTTCAGGTAAAAAAAATTTTTTTTTTTTTTTACATATGCAAAAGTCGTGAATCACCTGTGGGGTATTAAGGTTCACATTACCCCTTGTTACGTTCCCTGAGGGGTCTAGTTTCCAAAATGGTATTCCATGTGGTTTTTTTTGCAGTTCTGGCACCATAGGGGCTTCCTAAAGGTGACATGCCCCCCAAAAACCATTTGACGCTCCTTCCCTTCTGAGCCCTCTACTGCGCCCGCCGAACAATTAACATAGAAATATGAAGTATGTCCTTACTCGAGAGAAATTGGGTTTCAAATACAAGTAAAAATGTTCTCCTTTTTACCCCTTGCAAAAATGCAAAAAATGGGTCTACAAGAACAAGCGAGTGTAAAAAATGAAGATTGTGTATTTTCTCCTTCACTTTGCTGCTATTCCTGTGAAACACCTAAAGGGTTAAAACGCTTACTGAATGTCATTTTGAATACTTTCGGGGGTGCAGTTTTTATAATGGGGTCATTTATGGGGTATTTCTAATATGAAGACCCTTCAAATCCACTTCAAACCTGAACTGGTCCCTGAAAAAAAGCGAGTTTCAAAATTTTGTGAAAAATTGGAAAATTGCTGCGGAACTTTGAAGCCCTCTGGTGTCTTCCAAAAGTAAAAACTCATCAATTTTATGATGCAAATATAAAGTAGACATATTGTATATGTGAATAAAAAAAAAATTATTTTGAATATCCATTTTCCTTACAAGCAGAGAGCTTCAAAGTTAGAAAAATGCAAAATTTTCAAATTTTTCATCAAATTTTGGGATTTTTCACCAAGAAAGGATGCAAGTTACCACAAAATTTTACCACTAAGTTAAAGTAGAATATGTCACGAAAAAACAATCTCGGAATCAGAATGATAACTAAAAGCATTCCAGAGTTATTAATGTTTAAAGTGACAGTGGTCAGAATTGCAAAAAAATGGCCGAGTCCTTAAGGTGAAAAAGGGCTCAGTCCTTAAGGGGTTAAGGTGTAAAATGGCCTGGTCCTTAAGGGGTTAATAAAAATTCTTCCTGGTATGCTTTTGTAGGATCTGTTTCTATGGATTCATAGTAGTTTGTCTTATACAAACCACTACAAATCCATAAAAATGTATCCTACAAAAGCAGACCAGGAAGAATATTCTACACAATTTCAATGACAGATAAAGCCATGGGAACAAGATTTGCGCCATTTGATCAGGCTCATATTTACATCATTTACTCTTGGAATACAAAAATAAAAAAATATATAAAAACTAGATAGACTATTTATTGTTTATATGAGTTGGATCAGCTGAAGATTTGGAAGCTTTCACGGAACATCTGAATTCCATCTCCTGGAACCTGATATTCTCAGGTAAATCCTTAGTAACATCATTAGAGTATCTGGACTTGGAACTCTCTTTGAAGCCCAGAAAATTGATCACAAAGACATTCTTTAACCCCTTAAGGACAATGGATGTAAATGTATGTCATGATGTAGTGGTATCTAACACACCAGAATGTACATTTAAGTCCTGTACATGACACTAGCACCAGACCGGTGCTCGCATCATGCACCACAGGTCCCGGCTGCTATCAGCAGCCTGTGACCCGCTGGTAATGGCGGACATCAACAAAAAAAAGGAAAAGCTGTTTAAACTTTACTTCTGTGTCACTGTCTATGAATGCTGTTTTCTGTAATTTGCCTGGCTCTGCGGAGCTAATCTTTTTTATTTTTGTACACAGTATATAATGGTATTATTCATAGAAACAGTATTTAAAGGCATTGTATAAATATATAGTATATTGGAGTAATTTGTTTAGGGGGCTATTAAACCACAGTCCAATAAGAAATGAGAAAGTTATTAGACAAATAGCAGAAAAAAGTTTGGGACTTGCAGTACACTGTGGAGGGAGGTGGATTAGAGTCAAATCATTAAAGCATATTGTACAAATTCCCTCTTCAGTGGGGGTCTCCTTACACCATCTCACGCCACTTTCTTTTTTTCTTCACATTTCGGAATACAAAGCTTCATTCAGGACTGAGCTGCCTCCTAGAATGGCAAGTATGCTGCCTCAAAGAGGATTGTGTGGGACTCACACTGGAGGTGAATGAACGGGAAAGACCTCTGGTAGACCGAAATAATTGGGAAACTACTGACTTTGACCCTGTAAAGGACCAATGGGTTTGTGCGCTGTACAGTAATACATTCATTTGCTATGATAATTAAAGCTTCATTACTGCTCATTTGCATTTATAGCTAATTAACTTCTTTGATAACATTTGACTAAAGCCCAGTAAGACATTTATGGATATGATAAGGACACCGAGGATAAAGGTTTAAGGGGCCAAACATAAGTCCCTGTACAGAAAAAGGGAAAGGGGAAAGGCTGCTAATGCTCTTCCTTCATTAGTACATTAATTAATTACTATTGTCTCATTATATAATGCAGTTGGTCAACAAAAACTATACTTTAGGAAATTACTGTAACAAACTTCACCTAGACATGTCCTCTGAAAAAGCTCAAAATCCATGACTCAGGGATTGTCTAGATGCTGCTGACCCTTACACCACCCTTATTACCTTTCACCTCCGAATAACACTCTGAGACATTGTTGGTGTAAAACGGCCACAGCTGACCAACTTTTATTAAACAATAACAAGTTATAACAATAAATAACCGTATGAACATTATACATAACATAACAGCATAACAGGTATAACCTATTCTTAAACCAGAACTAGTGGAAAGACCTGGAGGCACCTCACCCACTCTCTCCATCCTCAATCCACCTGAAAGGGACCTCCTACTTTACCCCTGGCCGTAGGTCACCGGACCACCAATTTCGGAGTCCATACCCCTCCTTGGGGCCCCATGCCCACAAGGAAATCACTAAGCTGGGTGCCGCCACCCAGCCAACCAATCACTTTGTCCATCATAAGTCTCCAAATGTGCCTCCAAGCCTTCCCCCCCACTCCCGCTGCCGTGACAATTATACAAAACAAAATACAGGGCGGGCGGGTGGTAACGTTCTTCTGTGGCTCTGTCCTGCAAACTGTCCCCTCCTCTTCCGCCCCCCAGCCTTTTAACCCCCTGTCTACTCCTCCCCTGTCCTCTCCCTGACCTGCACTTAAACCCTCCTCCTATTAACCCTCTCCTGCTGCTCAGACACCCCTTGTCATGAGCCCCTCCCATACAATTCTTTCCTGTCCAGGGCTTTCTGACATACTCTAGGAAGCAGAGATGTATGATACTGTATGATAAGTAGATGAATAGAAGAACTGTCTTTGTGCCTGTCTGTAATGTGGAATTAAAGGGGTAACCCCTCTGAAACATTTATCTGATAGTTGTGGGTCTCACCTCTGGGACCCGCACCTAACTTAAGAACCTTTAGCTCATAGTCAGGGCTCAAGTCCTGCGGGAACGCATGGGAACAGAATTCCTGCACTTCTTCCACAGCAGAAACACTGCCCCCATTAGCAGGAGTCCTGCAGGACCAGCCGTTAAGTGGAAATCTTGGGTTCCCATACTTTTTTTCCCCAGGACTTATCCCCTGCTCACAGTGCTATGTTGTTTTCTCCAGTCTCCTTAAAGTCAGTAGGAGTTGTCCCATATGGAAATACCCATTTTAATTAAATGCCTTATGTAAGGGTGTATATTTGCTTTCATTCTGTATTGATTGTGTATATATATATATATATATATATATATATATATGATGCAGATAGGGTCAGGCTGCTCACCACTCTCGCGTTTGCTGCACTATCTCGTGCTGCGGACACCGGTACCGCTCCCGGCTTAGTAGAACTCTCACAGAAAAGAAAACGTCCGGCACTCGAGAAGATGCAGATAAAACTTGTCAATGGCTTTATTCACACGCTTAGGCAGGACACAATCTGACGCGTTTCGCACCCTCAGGTGCTTAATCGTAGATAGACATACATTCAATAATGCAGGTTAAAATACACATGAGTTTGGTCACATGACCACATGGATCTTAATTAAAAACAGTTGGTTACAAAACATGGCATTGGGAATCATGATCACATTTAATCGTTCAAAGAGAGTTCACACCAGGATGCAATCAATGCGGCTTTCACATTTTAAGTAAAATTTCAAACTTGAATGGTCCAAAGACTAATCTACCAATACTACCGATATTCATATTTATTTGGGGGTGCATATTTAACCGTAATAAGCAATTTAAACTATATCTACACATCAAAAAATCCGAGATATTTTTATATATAAATCGATAACCGCATGGTGTATATCACACCATGTGAACAACCCCCTATATAATTTGCGACAATTCAAAATTTATCGTATGTACCGATATTCATATTGGTTTAGAGGTACATATTTACCAAAATAGGCACTTTGAACTATATGTAAACATCAAAATCCGAGATATTTATATATATAAATCGATAACCGCATGATATGCATCACGTCGTGTGAACATCCCCCTATAATTTGCAACAATTCAAAATTTATTATATATGCACAGGAAACAAAGAATGAATATTAAACCGGGGACTAGGCTTACATGATTAAGGATGAATTGTGTACATCCACTATATTTACTTATTCCATTTATGCACACGTTAACATTAAATCCAATCTTTTATTTAATCCTTGCGGGAATCTTGTTCCCAAGAGGAACATCCAATGTGCCTCTCTATTGTATAGTTTCTTTCTAAGATCGCCTCCCCTAGGTCCTAAGGTGACTTTTTCTACTCCCAATACTCGTAAATGGGTAGTGTCTCCTGAATGGGACTCTCTAAAGTGACGTGATAGCATGGACATGTTTGTCAAACTACTTTTAGCATCCGTAATATGTTTCCTAAACCTCACTTTTAATGAATTCCCCGAGCATCCTACATATTGCAAGTTACACGCAATGCATGTGGCTACATATATGATGGATTTAGTATTACAATTGATGTATTGATGTATATTGTATGTTCTATTTGTTGTGCAAGACGTTACAGTATTTGTATTCACCATATGTGTACATGTGATACATCTGGTATGACCACATTTGCGGTTACCTATATTCCTCAACCAGTCCCGATCCTTTACACTTTCCTTTTGGCTAATAAATAGACTCGGTGAGACCCTGGTTCCAATAGTGGGGCCTCTCCTGGACACAATAGAAATGCCTTCTGATAATAAGTCTCTTAATATTGGGTCTGTTTCTAATACCGGGATATATCTATTTATTATTTTCTTAATTTGTCCAAATTGAGTACTGTATGAGGTCACGAAAAATGGTGGTCTATCTTTACTCGAATTTACATTTTCATTTGTATTTTTGGCCGATATATCTCCAACCTTATGTGAGTCCCTTCTATTCTGATGCCTGCTAGAATAGGATACTAGTTCCTCACGTCCCCGTCCTTCTATTCTTATTTCTGCTTTTTTTAATATTTTTTCACTATAACCCCTCTGTTCCAATCTAGTATGGAGTTCCTCTGCTGCAATTTTAAATTGTATCTCACTAGAGCAATTACGTTTTATTCTACATAATTCGCCATAGGGAATATTATCCAGGACATGTCGTGGATGGCAGGAAGAGGCTAACAGAATGGAGTTAGAGGCTGTATCTTTTCTATAGGGGCGAATTTCTATGCCATCACTCCCACTAATCAACGAAATGTCCAAAAAATTAATTGTATTTTTATCGAAATGTGAGGTGAACCCCAAATTTAGGTTGTTATTTCCAATATACTTGACAAATTCCGAAAATAGTGTCTCTGTACCCCTCCAAATAATCAATAAATCGTCTATGTAGCGACTGATCCAGTGTATATTGTCATAATATGGGTTTTTGTCACTGAAAATAAAAAGTTGCTCCCAGTGAAACATGTAGATATTTGCAAAGGACGGGGAATATTTGGCACCCATTGATGCTCCCCTGGTCTGCAGGTAGAAACCACCATCGAACACGAAGTAATTGTGTTTGAGCAAAAACTCCGTGGCGATGGTGATGAATTCCCGCAGATCAGGGGAGTATGTGCTGAACTTTTCCATATGAATGGACAGGGCCTCGAGGCCTTTAGACCAGGGAATACATGGATATAAGCCTATAACATCACACGTTGCCCATGACAACTGCTCATCCCACACGATTTTTTCTAAGATATTGATCACATGCTTAGTGTCTTGTGTGAATGTGGGGGTGATTTTAGTCAGGGGTTGGAGATGGTGATCCACCCATTCTCCAAGGCGTTCACCCAGCGACCCAATGCCAGCAACTATTGGCCGAAGGGGAGGTGGAAATACACCTTTATGTACCTTGGGGAGTGAGTGGAACACTGGAGTAACTGGATTCTCTACAAATAGATATTCTTCCAGTTTTTTGTTAATTGCCCCCAGTGCTACACCCTCTTCCAATATTTTCTTAAGTTCCATTTGGTACATTTTAGTAGGGTCATTTCTTAATTTACAGTAAGTAGATGTGTCTAATAACATATCCTCATTAAGTTGTTTGTATAACCCTGAATCCAGAACAATAATATTTCCACCTTTATCAGCATTACGAATTACGATAGATTTATTCTCAGATAATTCCTTCAATGCTATACGTTCATTTTTATTTAAATTGTCATAAGCATTATTCCGAGACACCTGTTCATTGAGTTTCACTAGGTCCCGCTCGACCAACTCCTGGAATCTGTCCAGCGCCTCCGAACGGGAGGCAACAGGATAGAAACCAGGGTTGGCCGAGCGGTAGTTATTATTCCTACTATCATCGATAACTGCATTTTCTTTCTGCAAGCAGGTAAGCTGTAATAATACATTTTGATCCTTGAAATTAGTAACATTAACATTAATTTCTTCACTATCGTTCGCTACTGATCCTCCCACAACTGTACCTGAGGATTCTCCCTCCTCATGACTCATAACCCCCTTGTGAAAATGTCTTTTGAGAGTGAGTCCTCTTGCCAATTTATTAACATCTAATATGGTATTAAAAAGTTCAAACTTACTTGTCGGCACAAAATTCAGTCCTTTACCAAGTACAGTAATTTGGTCAGCAGATAAGATGCATGCAGATAGGTTCACTACCTATCTAAAGCCCAGTAAGACATTTATGGATATGATAAGGACACCGAGGATAAAGGTTTAAGGGGCCAAACATAAGTCCCTGTACAGAAAAAGGGAAAGGGGAAAGGCTGCTAATGCTCTTCCTTCATTAGTACATTAATTAATTACTATTGTCTCATTATATAATGCAGTTGGTCAACAAAAACTATACTTTAGGAAATTACTGTAACAAACTTCACCTAGACATGTCCTCTGAAAAAGCTCAAAATCCATGACTCAGGGATTGTCTAGATGCTGCTGACCCTTACACCACCCTTATTACTGTCACGATGCCGGCTGGCAGGTAGTGGATCCTCTGTGCCAGAGAGGGATTGGCGTGGACCGTGCTAGAGGATCGGTTCTAAGTCACTACTGGTTTTCACCAGAGCCCGCCGCAAGGCGGGATGGTCTTGCTGCGGCGGTAGTGACCAGGTCGTATCCCCTAGCAACGGCTCAACCTCTCTGGCTGCTGAAGATAGGCGCGGTACAAGGGAGTAGACAGAAGCAAGGTCGGACGTAGCAGAAGGTCGGGGCAGGCAGCAAGGATCGTAGTCAGGGGCAACGGCAGGAGGTCTGGAACACAGGCTAGGAACACACAAGGAAACGCTTTCACTGGCACTAAGGCAACAAGATCCGGCGAGGGAGTGAAGGGGAAGTGAGGTGATATAGGGAAGTGCACAGGTGTAAACACTAATTGGAACCACTGCGCCAATCAGCGGCGCAGTGGCCCTTTAAATCGCAGAGACCCGGCGCGCGCGCGCCCTAGGGAGCGGGGCCGCGCGCGCCGGGACAGAACTGACGGAGAGCGAGTCAGGTACGGGAGCCGGGGTGCGCATCGCGAGCGGGCGCTACCCGCATCGCGAATCGCATCCCGGCCAGAGGCGGTATCGCAGCGCCCCGGGCCCGGAGCGCTGCAGTGAGAGGAGTGTAGCGAGCGCTCCGGGGAGGAGCGGGGACCCGGAGCGCTCGGCGTAACAATTACCTTTCACCTCCGAATAACACTCTGAGACATTGTTGGTGTAAAACGGCCACAGCTGACCAACTTTTATTAAACAATAACAAGTTATAACAATAAATAACCGTATGAACATTATACATAACATAACAGCATAACAGGTATAACCTATTCTTAAACCAGAACTAGTGGAAAGACCTGGAGGCACCTCACCCACTCTCTCCATCCTCAATCCACCTGAAAGGGACCTCCTACTTTACCCCTGGCCGTAGGTCACCGGACCACCAATTTCGGAGTCCATACCCCTCCTTGGGGCCCCATGCCCACAAGGAAATCACTAAGCTGGGTGCCGCCACCCAGCCAACCAATCACTTTGTCCATCATAAGTCTCCAAATGTGCCTCCAAGCCTTCCCCCCCACTCCCGCTGCCGTGACAATTATACAAAACAAAATACAGGGCGGGCGGGTGGTAACGTTCTTCTGTGGCTCTGTCCTGCAAACTGTCCCCTCCTCTTCCGCCCCCCAGCCTTTTAACCCCCTGTCTACTCCTCCCCTGTCCTCTCCCTGACCTGCACTTAAACCCTCCTCCTATTAACCCTCTCCTGCTGCTCAGACACCCCTTGTCATGAGCCCCTCCCATACAATTCTTTCCTGTCCAGGGCTTTCTGACATACTCTAGGAAGCAGAGATGTATGATACTGTATGATAAGTAGATGAATAGAAGGACTGTCTTTGTGCCTGTCTGTAATGTGGAATTAAAGGGGTAACCCCTCTGAAACATTTATCTGATAGTTGTGGGTCTCACCTCTGGGACCCGCACCTAACTTAAGAACCTTTAGCTCATAGTCAGGGCTCAAGTCCTGCGGGAACGCATGGGAACAGAATTCCTGCACTTCTTCCACAGCAGAAACACTGCCCCCATTAGCAGGAGTCCTGCAGGACCAGCCGTTAAGTGGAAATCTTGGGTTCCCATACTTTTTTTCCCCAGGACTTATCCCCTGCTCACAGTGCTATGTTGTTTTCTCCAGTCTCCTTAAAGTCAGTAGGAGTTGTCCCATATGGAAATACCCATTTTAATTAAATGCCTTATGTAAGGGTGTATATTTGCTTTCATTCTGTATTGATTGTGTATATATATATATATATATATATATATATATATATATATATTTATATTTATATTGAGTGTGTGTGTCACAGCCATCAGGGGTTTTATATGCAAGCTTAGACTGTTGAGGCCAGGGATTGGCTGCGGAGACGTATTAGCTCATTGCTCACCCAGTGGATTTAAGGGTGGGTACATTTTGTTTCTTTTATATGCTTATACAAGCCCTTCCCCAATTTTCTAAAATTGTAGACAAAGTCTCACAGTAGCTAGGGAACAGTGCAGCCCTGCGTTACCAAAACTACTTTCCATACCTACTTATCTGCCTTAAGCAGTGTCCCCAACTGGGCGATGGTCCCTGCACTCACTAAGTGCACTGGGCTTACACTATATGTAAAATTCAGACAGATTGAGTTGAAACCAGACAAGCATGGCAGAGGCAGAATTAGCAACCAGTAAGAGTAGTAAGGAAATAGGCCAGAGTCATACTCACTGATTTTGTGGTCTGCACTGTCTTCTCTGCTGACATGGGGCTCCAGGATTAGCAGCCGAGGTTGCTCCAGAGGCGCAGCACAGAGGCCTGACCCACCAAGGGAGCAAGGACAGGTAAGTACATGACACAACCACTTTAAGAAGCTACATTAAGTTTAAGAAAAACAATCAGCCTGTTCACCCACACTAAACCCAATACATTGGGTTATAGTGTGGGTGAACAGGAGTCTGATGAGGGGTCACCGACTAAAAAACGTACCTTAGGTCCAAAATCCAAAAATCCGTTGCTGTATTCTGTAAATGGCCCGCTGGAGGCGGGCCCCATTGGCTCAATTTGCATGTTCATTGTCTGGGACGCCACGTCTTAGCGACGTGGAGCCGCTGGTTAAGTGAGTGCTCAGTTGGCGCATGCGCTCACGTGACCAGCAACTCCATGACACTAGGACGTGAAGTCACAGACAATGAATATGCAAATTGAGCTAGATTACAGCAGCGTATATTCAGTGGGACATAGCTCCAGACCTAAGGTATGTATTTTAGGCAGTGACCCCTTATCGGACTCCTGTTCACCCACACCATAACCCAGTGTATTGGGTTTAGTGTGGGTCAACAGGCTGACCATTTTCCTTTAAGCCCTATGACAGACAGTATCCTTATTTTTAGAATTTTTTTATTATGAAAGCTGTCTACAACTGTAGCCAAAAGAATTGAGACTGACTCAAATTTCGTTTTTCACAAAGTTTGCTGCTTCAGTGTTTTATCAGCCCAAAGCAACACTCCCCAACTGGACGGCGGTTCGTACACTCATTAAGAGCATGCAGCTTTCACTATATGGAATATTCAGACAGATCGGTCAAAGCCAAACATACATGGCAAAATCAGCAACCAGAAAGAGTAGTAAGGAAATAGGGCAGAGAGTCCTAATCACTGATTGGGTGGTCTGCACTGCCTTCTCTACTGACATGAGGCTCCAAAATCAGCAATGCTCCTGGTGGCACAGCACAGAGGCAGGACCCACCATGGGAGAAAGGACAGGTAAGTACATAACACAACCCCTTTAGGACGCTAGATTGAGTTAAGTCCCTATGATAGACTGTGTCCTTATTTTTTTTGTATTATGAACCCTGTAATATTTTCTTTTTTTAAACTTCTGCAATCCCCCCCCCCCCCCCCCCCCCCAGCATGCTGGATATCACCTTCTGAGGCAAATCCTGACTGATGGTAACCCATTCTTGTCCTATCAGTGCTTGGAGTATATCACAATTTCTGTGTTTTTCTTTTTCTACCCTCTTTTTGAGGATTATAAATCCCTGACCACTGCAAAAAATCAACCAAAAACACGTCTACCACAGCAACAATCCAATACACAGGTAAATGAAAAGTCGCCAAAAAAAATAAACATTGTGCCAAAATACTGCGACAAATTTACCCAAGAAAACCAGTGTAAAATACTTAATAAATGCTTCCCAATAACCTTACCTCAGTCCTCTACAGTTCCTGTACATCCCTGTGCTTCTAGCAGTCTGTCCTTGATGTTTTTCTTGGAGATAAGTGGCTTTTTTGCTGCCCTTCTTGACACAAGCCAAGACCTTCAAAAGCCTCTGCCTCACTGTGTGTGCAGATGCACTGATACCTGCCTGCTGCCATTCCTGAGCACGCTTTGTACTGGTCTTAAAGTGATTCTATAGCTGAATCCTCTTTAGGAAATGGTCCTGGCACTTGCCTTACTTTCTTGGCCACCCTGAAGCCTTCGTTACATCCTTGAAGTTATTGATGATGCTATAAATGGTTGATTTATGGGCAATCTTACAAGTAGCATTGTCCTTGCATGTAAAGCTCTTTGATGCAAAGCAATGATTCTCTTGAAGATAACCATGGTTAGCAGCATTCACGCCAATCAGAAAGGTTTCCTGCTTGTAGCAATTTAGACCTTAAAGGGCTACTCCGCCCCTAGACCTCTTATCCCCTATCCAAAGGATAGGGAATAAGATGTCTGATCGCAGGGGGTCCGGCCGCTGGGGACCCCTTCAATCTCTCCAGCAGCACCCTGTGTAATCTGCTTCACAGGGCGAACTTCGCTCCGTGCCTGATGACAAGCGATACAGGGGCCGGAGTAGTGTGACGTTACGACCCTGCCGACCTCGTGATGTCACTTGTATTGAGGGGGTGGGGCCGTAACATCACGATACTCCGGCCCCTGTATCGCAAGTCATCAGAAGTTTGCTTCGTGCAGCAGATGACACGGTGCTGCAGGAGAGATCGCGTGGATTCCCAGAGGCGGGACCCTTGCGATCAAACATCTTATCCTAATCCTACTTTTTACTCAGCTTGCCCTGTACAATCCCTATGCTAAGAACACTAAACAGTGAATGTGTTTGGGACAGAGAAAACATGGAGAATTGTATTATAATGAAAAAATGTTTCCTCTTCAAAGGCTAAATGTTGTATTACATAGAAAATACATTTAAATATAGATGAATTATAATGTAGGACATTGGAATTACTGAGCCTACAAATGGCAACAAAACATTTCACTTGACTGTTGAAAAATGTTAATGACTTCATACATTTTGAGATGCTGTGGCACGGGAAGTTTCTACATGACCTGATAACAATATTCCTTTTAATTCCTTCATCAAAAAGCATCATGACCTTGAGTATTTCCTGGCGTCTTTGGTTTGCTGTCATGGTCAAGGCCATTATTATTTCTCATGTCTTCACATTAGAGGGGGCTTAACCAATCTGGATTTTCTCACCAGGGCACAGGAGACCCTCTGTGAGAATATTGTTCAAGGGTCAGACATGACAAAGTACATTGTATGGTTTGTTGAAGCATGTTCCATTTAGAATTTGCACCCTTCAACCATTGAGCTGTTAGAATGTGTAGGTAATACAACTGTCTCCTTGTGCAAATTGCAGGAAAATGCTGAGACATGTCTCATTGATATTAAGGGGCCCATTGGGGAATCCACCTGTTCTCTGGTGGGTCAGTCCAAGCATGTAAATACCACTATTAAATTTTTGTCCTTCACAAATGAAAACAAAGAAGCTTCAAAAAATCTGTTTTCCCAACAGGTTTCTTGTTAAAGAACAGGTCCATTGCTAAAAAAAAAATGTATCCCCAATCCGCAGGATAGGTGATAAATGTATTATCGCGATGGTTCAACCACTGGGACCCCCCGCGATCTTCCGTATGGGGCCCCCGGCTCTGTGCTGCTAGGGTGCGTTTCGTACCCAGCACGTCAACTGGTGGAAACACCCCCCCCCTTCATTCATCTCTATGGGAGAGGCGGAGGCACACGAACGCTGTGTCTCAACCTTTCCTATAGAGATGAATGGAGGGGGCGTGTTTGGAACGTCACACTCAGCAGCTCAGCCAGGGCCCCGTATGAGATTGCAGAGGTGTCAGCACAGAGCACTGTGGTCAGACTGGAAAGAACTTCACAATTTTCTCTGGAGCAAACAGCAGCTGATAAGTACTTGAAGGCTTCAGATTTTGAAATAGAAGTAATTTACAAATCTGTTTAACTTTCTGGCACCAGTTGATTTGAAAACATTTGTTTGGAGTTCCCCTTTAAATGATTCCTTTTTATGTATTGTTAGGGTCAGACTGGTCCACAAGAGTATCAGAAGATCCTCCGGTGAATCCAAGTCAGCTAGTGACTACGTTCAGAACATCACTAGTGTTGCTCGCGAATATTCGCAATGCGAATATTATTCGCGAATATCGCATATTTCGCTATATATTCGTAATTACGAATATTCGTTTTTTTTTTTCTTCACAGTACACATCACAGTGATCACCCCTCTCTGCTTCCAGCTTGTGTGGTGTAAAGAAGGCTGTAATACTACTGTGTGAGACTGGCGTGCGAAAATTCGCATATGCGAAAATTAGCCTATGTTAATTTTCGCATGCGTGTATTTTCGCATATGCGAAAATAAAACGAGAATATGACAAATATGCGAATATTCGCGAATATATGACGAATATTCGTCCATATATTCGCGAATTCGAATATGGCCTATGCCGCTCAACACTAAACATCACCCGAGCTTTACAAGTTTTGGCTTTGACTGAGAAATGTGGTATGCAGCACTTTTCAAATGGTGACAAAAATGTTATGGTCTAGGACTGTGGTGCATGATGGTTTTGGTTTATGGCTGGTGGAAAAATATTCTTTGCTGCATTGTGGTGTTGGTTTATGGCTGGTGGAGAAATATTCTTTGCTGCATTGTAGCGTTGGTTCGTGGCTGGTGGAGAAATATTCTTTGCTGCATTGTGGTGTTGGTTTATATAATGCTCCATGGGGTGTGACCCCTCTGTGTCACTTACCAAGTAGCCAGATCTTGATGGTGGAACGGCCTCGGTTGTGACAGCTGGCTTAGGAGATCAGGAACTTGGAAGTAGAGATCACGGCAGAAGGAGCTGGCTGACACCAGATGGCGCTGGTGAGCACCAGGCCTGGGAAGCTGGAATAGCAAGATGTAGCAGAGCTGTAAGTGTTAAGGTGTTGGAAAAGTGGCAGCTCCAACAGCAAAAGAATGGTCAGACAGTCTGAATCAATCCAGGTGTGGCAAAAAAACAAAAGAGGAAGAAACAGGTCAGGAACAGGCAGTGTCAATAAACAGGATACAGCAGGTCAGGTAGCAGGTGCCTTAGCTCAAGGAATATACACAAGAAGATCAAGCAAAGGCAGGAAGTCCAGAGGCTCCTTATATGGCAGGAGCAGGTGTGTGATTAGAGGAAGGCTGGATCATGGGCGTGCATAGATCTTAAGAGCAACTGACCCAGTGCGACCTCTGCTGGAAGTAACAGGAATAGGAGCAGATGCAGAAATCTCAGATCTTAGTCTGCAGCGAGCAGGTGGAGTCGTGCGTGCTGCACGTCCCATAAAGACGGTGGATCGGGGTACACGTCGGTGGACGCCAACCGCCGGCGTTAAAGTTTATGGCTGGTGGAGAAATATTCTTTACTGCATTGTGGTGTTGGTTTATGGCTGGTGATGAAATATTCTTTGCTGCATTGTAGTGTTGGTTTATGGCTGGTGGAGAAATATTCTTTGCTGCATTGTAGTGTTGGTTTATGGCTGGTAGAGAAATATTCTTTCCTGCACTGTGGTGTTGGTTTGTCACTGGTGGAGTATTTATTTCTCCACCCGTGACAAACCAACACCACAGTGCAGTAGTAGATACTTTTCCATAGGACTAAAGAACATTAGTTGCTATGGAGAATTATCTACTGCTGCTTTGTGATGTTAGTTTGTCACTCGTAGGGGAAAAAAAAAATATTTCTGCACCATGGCATTGGTTTTTAGCTGATGGAAAAGCTTCTGTTGCTGCGCTGTGGTGTTGGTCACCGGTGGAAAAGTATTTATTGCTGTACTTTGTGTAACACTCACGTTTCTGAAGACAGGAACCCCAGTGGATGTGGATCCGCTGGACATGTGTGGCAGATGACTTGGACCGTACCAGGGAGCAGGGTCTAAGGTCGCTACCCCTGGCACGGCTCGACCACACAGGCAGCTGAGGAGATGCGAGGCGCAGGAGGGATAAGGCAACTCGTAGTCTGGATATCAGAAGGTCAGGTCAGGCGGCTCAGTAGAGTAGTCAAAGCGAAGCAGGAGTTCAGTAGGCAGGCGGCAGACGAGCAAGGTCAAGTCACATGAGCAAGAGATCTGATACACGGCAAGGCAATACAGAGGAACACTTTCTCAAAAGCACAAGGCAACAAAGATCCGGCAGGGAACTGAGGAGGGTGGAGGAATTTATAAATGAGCCACAGGTGGATTACACAAATGAGCATACTGGCCCTTTAAATCTCAAAGCTCTGGCACGCGCGCGCCCTAGGGGACGGGGACACGCATGCCGGAGCAGAGAGGCAGAGGCAGGAGAAACACCCGGAGAGTGACGGACTGGGGCTCGCATGCGGGAACATCCCGCGATGGGAGTCCCAGCCCCGTCGGCAGCAGAAGGTAAGGGGACCATGCGCACATGCCCAGTGTGTGTGGCCGGAGCGCATAACGTAACAGTACCCCCCCCCCCCCCTTTGGTCTCCCCCTCCTTTTTACGAGAGAGAAAACTCCTGAGAAGGTCACGGTCCAGGATATTCTCCTCAGACTCCCAAGATCAATCCTCAGGGCCGTAACCCTCCCAGTCGACAAAAAAAAAATTGTTTACCTCTTACAGTTTTTGCAGCAAGAATCTGTTTAACTTTGTAGATGTCAGATGAGCCGGAGACAGGTGTGGGGACAAGATTCTTCTGAGAGAACCAGTTTATGACAACAGGCTTGAGGAGAGAGACATGGAAGGAATTGGGAATATGTAACGTAGCAGGTAGACAGAGTTTGTAGGAGACAGGATTGATCTTTTGTAGAATCTGGAAGGGACCAAGGTAGCGGGGACCGAGCTTGTAACAGGGGATCTTGAAGCAAATGTACTTGGATGAAAGCCACACCATGTCACCAGGAGAGAAGGAATGAGGAGGTCTTCTACCTTTATCCGCTTGCGCCTTCATGCGTGAAGAAGCCTGGGACGACTGTCGGGTCTGTTGCCAGATGGTGGACCAGCTCATCAACAGCAGGCACACCGGAGGAGAATGGGAGAGGAAGAGGAGAACGGAGATGGAGTCCGTAGACAACAAAAAAGGGGGCTGACCTCGTGGTCTCGGAATCCTTATGATTATATGAGGATTCAGGCCAGGGGAGAAGGTCGACCCAATTATCTTGGCGAGCTGAAACAAAATGCTGAAGATAAGTCTCAAGGATTTGATTAACCCTCTCCACCTGACCTTTGAACTGAGGGTGGTAGGCCGAGGAGAAGTCCAGATTGATGTCCAGAAGGTTACAAAGGGCTCGCCAGAACTTAGAGACAAACTGCACACCACGATCCGAAATGATATGCTGAGGAAGACCATGTAAACGAAAGACATGTAACATGAAGTACTTCACCAGCTGCGGGGCAGAAGGAAGACCTGGCAGAGGAATGAAATGAGCCATTTTGGAAAACCAATCTACAACGACCCAGATGACTGTGTTATTATGAGAAGGTGGCAAATCGGTAATGAAATCCATGGCGATATGGGACCAGGGAGTCTCTGCAATGGAAAACTAAAAAAGTAGCCAACCCCTCTAGGCTAGCATCAGTTGCCTGATACAGTGATGTAATGGTAAAAATGATGACTGGATCGTGCTTCAATTATAATATGAAAGTGCAAATTTATTACACAATAAAATACATATAAAATATAAACAATAACTCCTCGAAACACAAGGGCCCTTGTGCCGAGGAAAAATTACAATATAAAACTTATACACACACCAATAGCTAGCATTGAGAATTTTTTTGAGAATTTTTTAACAATGCAATAATATTTTAAATCCGGCCTCCGATATTTCAAATGGGTTAAATGTCCCTTAAAGGTATGGATTCCAATTATACGTAAGGTAAAGTCCCATATAGGATATAGATTCCAAATTTTAAACGTATAATGGGTAAATTATAGTTACCAGTCTGCAATACATCCCGATAGAAAGTCACCTTGAGTTGAAATGTGGAGTCCACACGATTAGGTGGTACCAGACGCTGGCATGCGTCCTCGCGGCGGTCTGCCTGCCACAGACCAGCTGTAATAATAACCGCTTGCTGATGTTTCGCTGCAGATGGTAACTGGGCTCACATGTGCTTTATACACGACCCTTTCCTCAGTAGGTTTGCAAATGTTGCTTGCTGATGTTTCGCTGCAGATGGTAACCACACGATGAAGCAGGTGCGGACTTCTAGGTAACTCGATGGTGGGTGACGTCACAGGCGCTTGGGCAATGCTGCCTGGAAGATGATTCCGGGAATGGTGTACTGCTTAGCAGAACTGGATCGGAGTTCGCCTTTGAACAGTCAGGTAGCGGTGATGTATAATAATCTTATACCTAGACGCGTTTCTGGGCTCACATGTGCTTTATACACGACCCTTTCCTCAGTAGGTTTGCAAACCTACTGAGGAAAGGGCCGTGTATAAAGCACATGTGAGCCCAGAAACGCGTCTAGGTATAAGATTATTATACATCACCGCTACCTGACTGTTCAAAGGCGAACTCCGATCCAGTTCTGCTAAGCAGTACACCATTCCCGGAATCATCTTCCAGGCAGCATTGCCCAAGCGCCTGTGACGTCACCCACCATCGAGTTACCTAGAAGTCCGCACCTGCTTCATCGTGTGGTTACCATCTGCAGCGAAACATCAGCAAGCGGTTATTATTACAGCTGGTCTGTGGCAGGCAGACCGCCGCGAGGACGCATGCCAGCGTCTGGTACCACCTAATCGTGCGGACTCCACATTTCAACTCAAGGTGACTTTCTATCGGGATGTATTGCAGACTGGTAACTATAATTTACCCATTCTACGTTTAAAATTTGGAATCTATATCCTATATGGGACTTTACCTTACGTATAATTGGAATCCATACCTTTAAGGGACATTTAACCCATTTGAAATATCGGAGGCCGGATTTAAAGTATTATTGCATTGTTAAAAAATTCTCAAAAAAATTCTCAATGCTAGCTATTGGTGTGTGTATAAGTTTTATAAGTTTTATATTGTAATTTTTCCTCGGCACAAGGGCCCTTGTGTTTCGAGGAGTTATTGTTTATATTTTATATGTATTTTATTGTGTAATAAATTTGCACTTTCATATTATAATTGAAGCACGATCCAGTCATCATTTTTACCATTACATCACTGTATCAGGCAACTGATGCTAGCCTAGAGGGGTTGGCTACTTTTTTAGTTTTGTTTCCCTTATCACAACACCAGGTGTAGGTGTACAGCCCTCTTGCCTCGGCTAGTTAATTGTGAGCTGCACATCCCCAGTTTTTTAGTCTCTGGAATGGGTTAAGGCTGTAAGAGTCCTGCAGGTCTTTGTCGCGGAGTGTTGTCATGGGCACATGTTACACAGGACCGAACAAAATCAGAAACATCACGTTCAAGATGGGGCCACCAGTGCCGGGAAATAAGTAGAGTCTTGCGTATTCCAGGATGTCCTGCTGTCAAGGAAGAATGACCCCATTTCAGGACCTTGCATCTCAATCTGGCGAGCACAAAGGATTTTCCCAGAGGAACTTGCGGAATCAGAGGGTCAGGGCAGGCGGCACAGTAGCGTAGTCAAAGCGAAGCAGGAGTTCAGTAGGCCGGCGGCAGAGGAGCAAGGTCAATTCACAAGAGCAAGAGATCTGATACACAGCAAGGCAATACAGAGGAAGGCTTTCTCAAAGGCACAAGGCAACAAAGATCCAGCAGGGAACTGAGGAGGGTGGAGGAATTTATAAATGAGCCACAGGTGGATTACACTAATGAGTGTACTGGCCCTTTAAAGCTTAAAGTTCTGGCGCGCGCGCGCCCTAGGGGACGGGGACACGCACCGGAGCAGAGAGGCAAAGGCAGGAGAAATACCCGAGATTGACGGACTGGGGCTCACATGCGGGTGCATCCCACGATGCGAGTCCCAGCCCTGTCAGCAGCAGAAGGTAAGGGGACCATGCGCTCACGGCCAGCGTGTGTGGCCAGAGCGCATAACGTAACACTTTGGCATTACTTTGTCACTGGTGGAGAAGTATTTATTGCTGTTATTGCATTGGTTTGCCGCTGGTGAGAAGGAATTTATTGCTGCACTATGGTTTTTGTTTGTCACTGGTAGAGAAGTGATTATTGCTGCATTGATATAAATTATCACTAGAAAGACCTCTGTACTGACCATTTCATATGTCTTTTTTATAGACATCTATGCCTCTTTTGATGCATCCCGTAATTTTATTAGCCGTGCAGCCACTGCCTGCCACTTGTCACAAAAGTGGAGCTCATTTTTCACCAAAACCCTCAATTTCTTTTCAGTATTTATCATATAGTAAATATTATTAATAATCTTTTGATCCAATACCATGACATTTTCAATGATGGGCCAAAACTAAAGGTCAGGTTTAAAGGGTGTTCCAAAATAATTTAGCCTCTCTCCCATTCACGAGAAAGGGAATAAGTGTGAGATTGCAGGGGTCAGACCACTGGGCCCCCTGTGATCTCCAAAAGGGCGCCCGACTGAGCGTTGCACTCAGAAATCTCTGGTGGTTCCAAAGAGAATAAATGAAGTAGCAGCACACATACTGCCCTGCCACTTGATCTAACACAAAAGATCCCATGATCTCACACATAGAACCTCTGTTAAAGGTATGCCCTCCCCAAGAGCTAATTGGTAAAATATGTTTCCGTTATGGAGATGTGATAGAAAGTGTGGGTCTTTAGGTTCTTTGCCCATCTGCTCTTCTCAAGGAAGGCTGGGTAGTGTGAACCGTGCCTCAATGCATGCAACTTTCAGTGTGAACTGTTACTCAATACACACAACTGTCAGAAGACATGCTTAGTAGATGCATGAAGCTCGTAAAGGCTACAAAGGCATTTCTAAAGTTCTGGGTGTACATCAATCTATGGATAGACAAATTGTCTTGACTGCTGTTACTCTCCATAGGAGCGGGTGTCCTGTGAAGATCATTCTAAAAGCACAACAGGCAATCCTGAAAGAGATAAGAAAGAGTCACAAAGGTAACAGCTACAGTTCTACAGAATACACTACTAACTGCAAAAACATTTGTTCATGTGTCCACTATTCGAAAACACTTAAGAAAAATTAGATTTTTAGAAGGATACCCACAAAGGTAGTTGCATCTCAAGTTTGCCCAAGACTGCCTGAATGGTCCGCAATACAACAGGAAAAAGGGCAAATAATACAAAAGTTGAACTTTCAGCACTTATGCACACCTCAAAGAACATACAACACCAAAACTTTATCCCAACTATAAAGCACAGTGGAGGGACAATCATGGCTTGCGGCTGCTTTGCTATGTCAGGACTGGGAACAATGAATTTAAAGATGTATCAAAACATTTTACAAACTTATCTAAGAGCAGCAGTACATGTCCTCAAGGTGAAGAGAAGTTAGGCAGTGCAACAGGACAAGAACAAAACACACAGATATATCAACTAAAGAATGGATGGAAAAGATGATGTGTGTTTTTGGAATGGTGTTTTTGGAAAGTCTCACACTTTATCTCCCTGCTGTGGCAGGATCTGAAGTGAACTTCATGCAAGGCGTCCTAGGAACATTGATGACCACATTTGGAAAAGTAATTCTTCTTCAATATTGTGCTAATCCTTTATGTACATAGAGAAACATTTTGTTATGGTGGAGGGTCCACAGCTTACTAAATTCATAATTCACTTACTTTTCTCCCTGCACTATGGATGTTTACTTCATCTTCTCAATAACAGACATACACACTACTATTAATTATGTATGGATTGCTTAGTATTTTTTGCCAACTGTAAGGTAGCTATATGACATCTACACATGTCATGTGAAATTGTATGGTGTGTGAAACAGCTGATTGGATTTGGCCAATCACAGAGCATATGGCCGCGTCGCTGTGGAATGTATCTGCATACTTCACAGCTTTCCCTTTAATCCCCCATCAAAATGCACTGGGTTACTTAATACAACTTTGATTAATGTCCTGTAATAAAGAGACTCTTTCTGTTACATTCCCTGCAGATCACAGACTGGAAATAGGTCAGAGTCTGTACAATAGGCCTCTTACCCTGGGGGAAGGGGGGGGGGGGTGGAGGGAATAGGAATACTAAAAGACAACGACATGAAAGGCAGAATGACAAATGGTGTGGTGGTTGGGACTAATTGAGAAAAGAGGAATCCTATGGGTCCATTTCCATCACCCCACCAAGCCACCACAGCAACACATCCAGCATCCGCCCCTCCTGCCGAAAAACTGAGGAAATGGGTGTACAAGTTTGAGGTAACTCAAGTTCATGGAGCTCTGGGAAAAGGGATTAGCACTGTCCACTAGGACACTGTACTCCAAGCTGAACTTTTTATCTGGAAAACATTAAAACACTTTTATTTACAGCACATTGCTGGTTTCAGTAGACAAAGCTAGTTACAGCTACACTTACACCTAGATTCCAAAAAATGTCCTAAACACTACGAGCTACCTAGTAGCAACTGTCCTAAAGCGGGGGAGAAAAATGCAATGCAAAAATCTCTATTTTCAAACATTTAATAATTATTACAAACAATACTTTATATAGAAAAGCCAGCAGGGCATGCTTGGGGTTATAGTTCTGCTACATCTGAAGGGCTGCAGACCACTGGCCAAGATGGATGCTAGAGCTGTCACTCAAGAGAGTTTAGGGAATGTTTAATGCTGAACGCTGCACAGGAAGAGACCACCCATATGGCACTTGTGTTCATAGTACAGTGATCCCTCAACATACGATGGTAATCCGTTCCAAATGGACCATCGTTTGTTGAAACCATCGTATGTTGAGGGATCCGTGCAATGTACAGTATAGGACAGTGGTTTACAACCTGCGGACCTCCAGATGTTGCAAAACTACAACACCCAGCATGCCCGGACAGCCAACGGCTGTCCGGGCATGCTGGGAGTTGTAGTTTTGCAACATCTGGAGGTCCGTAGGTTGAAGACCACTGGTATTGGAAGTTATACTCACGTGTCCCCGTCGCTCCGGACCGTCACCGCTCGTCACCTCTGCCCTGGATGTCGCCGTCCCTCGCTGTCGCCGCGTCCCCAGGGTGTCCTCGGCTCTCCGGCAAGGCCTCTGCTTCCCCGGCATCCTCGCTCTCGGTCGCCGCCATCACGTGGCTACGCACGCCGCTCCTATTGGATGACGGGACGACGTGCACAGCGACGTGATGACGACGATGGAGAGCGCCGATGATGCAGGGATCCCGAAGAGGACGCGCTGGAGCCCCGAGGACAGGTAAATGATCATCAGCGGACCAGACGGGGCCCCGTATGAAGCAGTCTGCGCCGCCGGATAGCCGTTTATGCGATGGCCCCGACATACAAAAGCATCGTATGTTGATGCTGCCTTCAACATGCGATGGCCTCTGAGAGGCCATCGTATGTTGAAATGATCATATGTTGGGGCCATCGTAGGTCGGGGGGTCACTGTATAAGGGGCATTGAAACTCGTTTTCCTTGGTGATGCAAGTAGCATGTTCTTCTACCTAGGTATTTGAAAACTGTTTTACCCCCATCTGTCTGGTAGTTTTAGACATTTGAGGGGTCGCGATTGCAGACAGGTTCCCTTTTAAAGGAAATCTGTCATCAGTATCACCTGCACTAACCTGTCATACAGGCTTGTAGTGCGAGTGATACTGATCAAAATGATACCACATCCCCAACCATCACTCAGTCGTAATTCATCTTTTTCGGTATATGCAAATTAGTTGCTTGGAGCACGGGCGGAGCTATGAACCCTGCTCCGGGCACTGTGACGTCATCTTCACAGAGTGGGCTGTGCCCGGCTCCTCCATATTCATAATCCCCCTCCCTGCTCACTCGGCCTGTTACTCTCACTCTTCCTAGGTACGAAGCGGCATTTGGCTGAGCTTCATTCCCGCGGTCACCTTGGACCTGAAAGGCGCCTCCATGCGTCCTCCTCCAGTCATCTCCTGGTGAAGATGCCGTCACAGTGCCCGGAGCAGGGTTCGTAGCTCCGCCGGTGCCCCAAGCAACTAATTTGCATATACCGAAAAAGATGAATTACGGCGGAACGGAGCAACGGTTCGGGACACTGTAAGAATCATTTTGGCCAGTATCATCCACACCATAGGCCTATATGACAGGTTAGTGCAGGTAATACTGATGACAGAATTCCTTTAAACTCATTATAGGGGCTCTCATAACTTTTAGACTGTTAGAATGTTATTACAATTCACAAAGAAGCCAGATTTCAACGTCCTCAAATACATTTTTATAGTTCATATTTCCGTGCTTTTAATTGTAGACGATTCTAATGTTAAAGTGCATGATCAGGCTTTGTGTCATGGAGTTTACTACTTCTAAATGTAGGCTACCAGATCTAGATCAAGGCTACCATAAACAGCTCAATACACTGAGGTCTATGAAGGGAGGTCTCCAAATCCCCTGTATGCACTTACTTCCCCTCTCATTATTGAACTACATTGCCCAGCATTGTCTAGATTGACGTCTTGCTTTCTTAGTTTAACATTAAGTAACTATTTGTTGGCCACATCGTATTATAACTAAATTGCAACAAACTAAATGGAGAACTTTAGCAGCTAAACTGAACTGCAATGAAAACATACAATCATTTTCATCGCCATGTGGACATTTAACTTTAACTTTTCAATATAAAAGATACAGGGGGAGATTTATCAAAACCTGGCAAAGGAAAAGTTGCCCAATTGCCCATAGCAACCAATCAGATCACTTCTTTCCTTTTGCAGAGGCCTTGTTAAAAATGAAAGAAGCGATCTGATTGGTTATTAACGGCAGCTTGGCCACTTTTCCTCTGCACGGGTTTTGATAAATCTGCCCCACATTGTAAAGACCAACTTCATGAATGCCTAGGATGATGTAGAAGCTCCAGAAATGGGCTTTTAGCTATTCTGGGAACTGCTTTCAGATGTCACAATGCGACGGGTTCCTGATTTAATGGATGAAAAGAGCTGTAAGCCCATTTGTAGAGAAATAGATATAATTGGGCGCGTTAGTCATTTGATCTTCCAGGGTTGTAGAAAGAGATTTTTTTACAATGCCCCAAACCCACAGCAGCATCACAAGTTCACGGCTAGTATGGTTGTGTTTTTAAGGGGGTAGATCCTAAGGCTGTATGTGGGGACAGAGAGAAAAACGACTGATCCAGAAGTCCCTCCTCCTAAATGTCTGTGCTCAGACGACCTTGTGAAGTCCTCTTATAAAGCCAGTTGGCTCTGGGCTGGTGCTGTCTCCTGACTGTGGTGCTGAACTTTCTGGAGACCTAGGAGGGGGGGAGATGCTTGCTCTCTTACTAAGCGCCTTTGTCTATGGGGTGTTGGGGGCTCTTGGTGACCAGTATAGTGTGGGTGCGCATGACTGTGCCCAGCTGTCCTTTCAGGGCCACCATGCTAGATACCAGGTGACTAATGGCAAAGAAGTGGTGACCACCACATGGGACCAGAGGAGGCAACTGGTGTCATGCTCTTTGGATGAAGATGCTGAGACTGTCAGAGATTTTCTCCACCACTGCCAGGGAAAAAGACAAGATGGTGTGTGGGACTTTGGCTTTGGAGGCTTTGCTGAAGCCAGAATGGCATGCTTGATCTTCCTGGATCCAGACACCTATAGAAATAGGGGAGGGTCCACAGGACAGCATGTCAGGGTCAAAAGGGGCTTCACCTACCCAGGAACGCTCTGGTGTGGAGTTGGAAATATTGCCGAAAAAATAAGTGATCTTGGTAAGAAAACGAAATGTACCTATCTTTATTCTATGACATTACGCATAAATGGAATTGTTAAAAAAAAATGTTAATACTGTACATCTAATTTCTAGCCACAATGTAACTTTTTTTTTTGGTGTAGAAGCTGTTTGCATTGAATTTGGTAAGTAGTCTTTATAGTCTCATAGTTTTATAGTAGCTTCTAAAGGAAATATCTACAGTGGCTGCATGTATAAAGATAAGACGTTACATATAGAACATGTTTGATTAAATACATTTCAGGAATTTCTAACTAAATATCTATGATACAGCGTCAGACGTGAAAAATATTCTGCGGTGCAAAGTGGTCTATTAACCCTATATAAGATATGTTTATAGATATGTGAATTGGTAAGATGATGTGTTTTAATGTAGCATGTTGTCGGTTTTCATATCTATTATATATTTTTTGAAAAATATATAAATAAAGTAAAAAAAAAAAAAGCAGCGACGGAAAGAAACAGCGGCAGCCGTAAACTGGCTGCTAAATAGTTAATACTGTTAACCCTGCAACTATCTAAACCATTGTTTCCCAACCAGTGTGCCTCCAGCTGTTGCAAAACTACAACTCCCAGCATGCCCGGACAGCCGTTGGCTGTCCGGGCATGCTGGGAGTTGTAGTTTTGCAACAGCTGGAGGCACACTGGTTGGGAAACGCTGATGTGTACTATGAAAAATGAATCTACTCCTTAGTGCAGCTACACTGTTGTAGAAGTATAGTACATGTATAGTCATATAATTTACTATAGGGCATGAGCTTTAGTAGTATAGTCTACATTATGGTAGTGTTCCCATGGCTGGTATGTTAAATATAAGGATATGTGCAGTCTGCAGGTAACGACACTATCTTAGGGAATGCACAGAGCATATATATATATATATATATATATATATATATATATATTAGCATCACAGCATTGAGTGTCGCACTATAGAGATAGAGCAGGTGATACATAGTAATCTGAGGTAGGGAGAACGGGCGCTCAGAAATGTATTTCAACGATGAATTCAAAATCAAAGTGATTACAAAATAATTACTATCATGCACAGTGCTGTGCTATAGTCATTTTTCGTAAAATAAAATAAAAATATACACTTTATAGGGGTGGTCTGTATAAAAACAACTTATCCCCTATCCAAAGGACCCCCCTCAATCTCCTGAACGGGACCCAGCTCTCTTAGAGGAGCACATGCTTCAGACGGCACGTGCTCCATTCATTCTCTATGGAAGTGCTGAAGAGACCCAAGATCTGTACTCATAGAAATGAATGGAGTGGGTGCTGTCTGTTCCTCTTGGAGAGCTGGGTCTCATGCAGGAGACCGCGGGGGGTCCCAACAGTCGGACCCACCACCATCAGACACTTATCCCCTATCCTGTGGATAGGGGATAAGTTGTTTTACACTAGACAACACCGTTAGGTTTAGAATCCCATCTCAAGTGTGTGCTGTTGGCTTTCCTGGGAGTTTTAAAGGGGTATTCCATTGGAAAAACATTTTTTTGTTTTAAATCAACTGGTGCCAGAAAGTTAAACAGATTTGTAAATTACTTCTATTAAAAAAAAAAAATCTTAATCCTTCCAGTACTTATCAGCTGCTGTATAATCCACAGGAAGTTCTTTTCTGTTTGAATTTCCTTTCTGTCTGACCACAGTGCTCTCTGCTGACACCTCTGATCATGTCAGGAACTGTCCAGAGCAGGAGAGGTTTGCTATGGGGATTTGCTTGTACTCTGGACAGTTCCTGACACGGAGAGAGGTGTCAGCAGAGAGCACTGTGGTCAGACAGAAAGGAAATTCAAAAAGAAAATAACTTTCTGTGGATCATACAGCAGCTGCTAAGTACTGGAAGGATTAATATTTTAAATAGAAGTAATTTACAAATCTGTTTAACTTTCTGGCACTAGTTGATTTAAAAAAAAAAAAAAAAAAGGTTTTCCAGTGGAGTACCCCTTGAAGGCAGGCTGCATATTAAAAAAAAAAAAAGCAGACAGACTGTGTTCTCACATTGCAGTCAAATTGTTTTTATTAAATTTTTTTTATACATTATTGGAGTGCCATCAGTTACTGCATGAGACAATGCATTCATCTATTGCAACATTGAATATGCATATAGACTGTATTTTATTGTAGACTTTAAAGGATTAGGAAAAAAACAGCTGCTTTCTTCCAAAAACAGTGCCCCCCTGTCCTCTGGTTATGTGTGGTATTACCGCTTGGCTCTATTCACTTCAATGGAACTGAGCTGTAATATCACACACTAACTGAGGGCAGGAGTGGCGCTGTTTCTGGAAGAAAGTAGCTATGTTTTTTTTATTTTCCTGGATAACTTCTTTAGGGTACGTTCACACATATAGGATCCTGCGCAGATTTGATGCGCAGGATTTGTAACTGCCGATTAGAAGCTGTGCTCAGTGATTTATTTTACATTCAAATCTGCAGCAGAAAATCCTGTGCATCAAATCCTGCGCATCAAATCTGCGTATGTGTGAACGCGCCCTTAAAGTAACTTCTGGCTGCGTATGCTGTAAAACCTTCAAATGAAAACGTCATAAAAAAACATTGCACAGCAATAGATAGTCGGTAACAGTTGCCTCATTAACTGGAATGTGGAGAAACATAAGCTATTTTGGCTGACAGCGGGAGCTCTCTGGTTAACTGAGGGCACTGTGTCTGATGTTAAAGACAATGGGGGAGATTTATCAAAACCTGTCCAGAGGAAACGTTGCTGAGTTGCCCATAGAAACCAATCAGATCGCTTCTTTCATTTCTCAGAGGCCTTTTCAAAAATGAAAGAAGCGATCTGATTGGTTGCTATGGGCAACTCCATAGGCGTGCGCTCGGGGTGTGCCGGGTGTGCACAGGCACACCCTAATCACCGTGGCCCGCTGCTGCAGGACTTTATTTTTTTTTTCTCCCTACTAAACCCCAGCCCCACCGGACATCCCCGACAGTCACAATCATACATGATGGGGATGTAGTCCTGAGCTGTGAGCCTACATAATGTAGGCTCACAGTTCAGGACTACATCCCCATCATGTATGGCAGCAGGCAGCAGGGATAGAGCGGCCGGAGCCGCAAATTTTTTTAAAAAAACCGGATGTTTAAAAATGCATTTTTTTTTAATTTGCGGAATTTGCGGCTCTATCCCCCGTCCTCCGGGCCGCTCTATCCCCCTTCATCTGGGCCGCTCTTTTCCCCTGTCCTCCGGGCCGCTCTATCCCCCGTCCTTCGGCCGCTCTATCCCCCCTTCCTCTGGGCCACTCTTTTCCCCTTCCTCCGGGCCGCTCCTCCCCCTTCCCCGGCCGCGCACACTGCTGCGCTACCGGAAGGCGCAGGGGCTGCCCCGCAGCTGCGCACGTCTCCTTCCACCTCCTGGGATGATCCTGGCCGCAACTCCTGGCACCGAGTGTCCATTCCTCGGCATGAGGAAGAAGTGGGCGATGGTGCAAAGTGTGCAGCAGATGGGATTGGACGAGCCCGGCCTCTGACCCCAACATGGCTGCCGCAGGTAAGAAAAGTGCACAGACCGAGGACGGGAGGGGGGGGGTGGGATGGTGTGTATTATATGTATGTATGATGTGTGTAATATGTATATATGATGTGTGTAATATGTATGTATGATGTGTGTAATATGTATGTATGGTGTGTGTAATATGTATGTATGATGTGTGTAATATGTATGTATGATGTGTGTAATATGTATATATGATGTGTGTAATATGTATGTATGATGTGTGTAATATGTATGTATGATGTGTATTATATGTATGTATGATGTGTGTAATATGTATATATGATGTGTGTAATATGTATGTATGATGTGTGTAATATGTATGTATGATGTGTGTAATATGTATGTATGGTGTGTGTAATATGTATGTATGGTGTGTATTATGTATGTATGTATGATGTGTGTAATATTGTATGTATGATGTGTGTATTATGTATGGTGTGTGTAATATGTATGTATGATGTGTGTAATATGTATGGTGTGTGTAATATGTATGTATGGTGTGTATTATGTATGTATGTATGGTGTGTATTATGTATGTATGATGTGTGTAATATGTATGTATGGTGTGTGTAATATGTATGTATGATGTGTGTAATATGTATGGTGTGTGTAATATGTATGTATGGTGTGTATTATGTATGTATGTATGGTGTGTATTATGTATGTATGATGTGTGTAATATGTATGTATAGTGTGTGTAATATGTATGTATGGTGTGTATTATGTATGTATGTATGATGTGTGTAATATGTATGTATGATGTGTGTAATATGTATGGTGTGTGTAATATGTATGTATGGTGTGTATTATGTATGTATGTATGGTGTGTATTATGTATGTATTATGTGTGTAATATGTATGTATAGTGTGTGTAATATGTATGTATGGTGTGTATTATGTATGTATGTATGTATGATGTGTGTAATATGTATGTATGATGTGTGTAATATGTATGGTGTGTGTAATATGTATGCATGGTGTGTATTATGTATGTATTATGTATGTATTATATATGTATGATGTTTGTATTTATGCATTATGTATGTATAATATATATATATATATATATATATACACACATAATGCATAAATACAAACATCGTACATATATAATACATACATACATAATATACACATGCACACATCATACATATATAATACATACATAATACATGTGCACACCATACATAATACATACACAAATCCATAATATATACACACATACACATCATACATAAATACATCATACATATACACATCATACATACAGTATGATGTATTTATGTATGATGTGTATATGTATATATTATGGATTTGTGTATGTATTATGTATGGTGTGCGTATGTATGTATGTATGTATGATGCATGCATGTATTATATATGTATGATGTATGTATGTGTGTGTAGGTTATGCATGTATGATGTGTGTATGTATTTTATATGTATGATGTTTGCATGCATATAGTATATATTTATGCATTATGTATGTATGTGTGTGTGTATATATATATATATAATATATATATATATATGTGTGTAGGTTATGCATGTATGATGTGTGTATGTATGTATGACGTATGTATATATGTATTATGAATCAGAACAAAAGAAAAAAGAAAGTTTCCTCCAGCTCTTCCAAGGATAACGGTGCTTGTAGTATTAAACCATCAAACCTTTAATCTGTAAACATTATAAATAGAAAAAGGTGACATCATAAAAGAAAAGTGAAACTCCAGTGCGTTTGGGCTACATATAGCCATGATTAAGAGCGACATTTTGCTCAAAACGTGTTGGAGTTTCGCTTCTCTTTTATGATTGATGTCACCTTTTTCTATTTATAATGCATACAGAGTAAAGGTTTGATGTTTTAATACTACAAGCACCTTGAAAGAGGCAACTTTCTTTTTTCCTTTGTTCTGATACACGGGACACGGCCCACTCTCTGCAGTCCGTGCTCTTCTACCAGCAAAAATACTAAAAACTACTACAGCACCGACCTCGTAGCTGAAATAACATTTTTTTAATGTATTATGTATATATTTTATATTATGTATGTATTATGTGCCCAATCCCCCACACAGCACCCATAGCACCCCTCAAACACACAGCACCCCTCAAACACACACACACAGCACCCCCCCACACTCACACACACACAGCACCCCTCAGACACACAGCACCCCTCAAACACACACACACAGCACCCCCCCCACACTCACACACACACACACAGCACCCCCAGTGCAACATAATGGGAGTTGTAGTTTTGGTCACCATATATTGTATCAGGGCATGCTGGGAATTGTAGTTGGTAACTGAAAATCCCAGCATTGCATTCCTTGAAGGAATGCAATGCTGGGAGGTGCAGTTACCAACTACAATTCCCAGCATGCCCTGATACAATCTATGATGACCAAAACTACAACTCCACACATCTATATAGGAGTACAATTTAGATTATGGTGCAACATGCTGGGAGTCCTAGTTTTGGGTCAGCTGCAGACCCAAAACTACAACGTGCACGCTGCTCCAAGCTTGCTGGGTGCCGCATCACTTTTTCAACCAATCTGGTGCAAAAAAAAATTCTATTTGGAATATTCCCTCCTCTGTGCCCCCATCTTATAGTAAAAGCGTTCTTCTGTTTGCCAAGTAAAGAAAAACATGAGTTTTACCATTCAACTTACTATTTTTTTTCAAATCCACATGAAATGCCTCCCTATAAACACCAGCAAACATACACACAAGTGGGAGGTCTAGTCAGGGCTGGTGCATGGATTTCTGACACTCTAGGCAAAACCTAATTTTGACAACCCTTTGGCTCCGCCCATTAAACCCCTTGGCAAATATAAGATCAGGGGTAGAATTAGTCCCGTAAGCCTCATGGTAAATTCTAGACTTGTCCTCCTCCCTACAATTATAACTATACTGCACCTAATGTGGGGGAACTATATTGCACCTAATGTGGGGGAACTGTACTGCACCTAATGTGGGGGAACTGTATTGCACCTAATGTGGGGGAACTGTATTGCACCTAATGTGGGGGAACTGTACTGCACCTAATGTGGGGGAACTGTGCTGCACCTAATGTGGAGGAACTGTGCTACTATCCTAATGTGGGGGAACTATACTGCCAACCTAATGTGGGGGAACTATACTGCCAACCTAATGTGGGGGAAATATATTTCCATCCTAATGTGGGAGATTTATACTGCCAATCTAATGTGGGGGAACTATACAAAAATATAAAATTGTACTATTCTGATCCCTATAGCACTTTTATTTTTCTGTATATGGGGATGTATGAGGGTCATTTTTAGCGCTGTGATTTGTAGTTTTTATCGGTACCATTTATTTTTTTTTTTGCTTTTTAGATATTTTTTATGGTATTTGAAGTGACCAAAAAATGTGCTAATCTGATTAGTGCACTATTACGACTTTTGGGACCCCACTTCTGATTTTGCCCAGGGCCACGCTAAGCCTAAAACCGGCCCTGGATCCAATCCTCCTATACTATGCAAGCAGGAGTGTGTGTGTGTATATGTATATATATATATATATATATATATATATATATATATATATATATATATACACACGCGTGAGCGTAGTGAGTTTGTGCTTTAGGGTTCACACCCTAATGCAGTAGGCTGCGCACGCCTATGGGCAACTCATCAAAACCTGTCCAGAGGAAAAGTTGCTTAGTCTCTCCCAATATGACGATTGGCCTTGTGGTAAACATCAGGGACGTTGTGGCTTTGGGACATGTTCGCCCTTAAAGATACCCTTTGGTATATACAGTGACCCCCCGACTTATGATGGCCCCGACATATGATCATTTCAACATATGATGGCCTCTCAGAGCCCATCATATGTTGAAGGCAGCATCGACATATGATGCTGCTGTGTGTCGGGGCCATCATACAAACAGCTATCTGACAGCGCTGACAACTTCAGCATCTGACAGTTGTTTAATGTGCCCCGTGTGCCCTGTTCTGCCTCCTGTTGCTGTCCTGCTAACCCACGCAGGCTTCCACTGTGAGCTCCGTGTAAGCCCCGCCCCACAGTGCAGCCATAGCCAATAGCCTGCAGCATCTTGCTGCAGGCATCCAATGAGCTGCTGGCTGCCCTCCCCTTCCTTTCCTATAGAGCTGTAGTCGGCAGGATCGTGATGGAGGACATTCTGTCCCCCCTGAAGGTATTTAAAGAACTGTACAGTACTGTATGCAATGTCACACATCACATACAATACATAAACACACTACCCCATACATCAATGTTTCCCTATCAGTGTGCCTCCAGCTGTTGCAAAACTATAACTCCCAGCATGTCCAGACAGTCAAGTGCTGTACATGCATGCTGGGAGTTGTAGTTGTGCAACAGCTGGAGGCACCCTGGTTTGTTAAACACTCCCCATACACTCCAAATACAATGGTCATCCCAGACCCAATTAGCAGTTTACCATAGAGATATGTATTCAACATACAATGGTTCCGAGGCCCCAGAACCAATTACCATTTTTATATAGACATATGTACTCGACATACGATGGTTTCAACATATGATGGTTCTACTGGAACCAATTAATATCATATGTTGAGGGACCACTGTATACCATACTCATGAATGAAAGGGGGTGTTTTAGGCCGATTTCAGCACAATAGTGTTTGGGCTCAGATTTTGGTTTCAGTTGATAGGACTTTAGTGGGGTGTTCACGTGACCTAAAAGGTGGGTTCACACATTGCAGTTGTCCAGAAAAACACCAGGTAAAACGTCATGGACAGATCCTGAAAAAAGGGGGCGTCCAGATGTTAGATGGAACATCTGTTATCGAGGAAACAAAATTTGGGTATACTTGCCCATGTGCTGTTCTCTGGGGATAAGCAGCAAAAACGTTACCCATTGACGCTTGTCCCAATCTCCAGGTAACAATAAACATACATGCTTTGCCAGGCATGCTTATGAGCAAAGCAGAACAGAAAGCTATCACTTGAGTAAATGCGTTCACCATTCATCTTTTAAGTTAGGGTCTATTCACATGTACAGTATCCTATGAATATTTGATGCACAAAATTTGAGGCTGCAGATTTTATGCTGCAGATTTCGATGTAAACTAAATGACTAAACACAACATCAAACCTGTAGTTTCAAATCCTGGGCATCAAATATGTGCAGGATACTGTACGTGTGAATACACCCTTAGGGTCTGTTCACACGTACAGTATTCTGCGCAGGATTTCAAGCTGTGTTCGGGTTACATTGAAATCTGCAGCAGAAAATCCTGCGCATCAAATCTGCACAGAATACTGTATGTGTGCATAGACCATTAAAGGGGTACTCCACTCCCCAACGTTCGGAACATTAAGTTTCGAATGCTGGTGCGGGCTTCGAGGGTCACCACGCCCCCTTTTGCTGTCCTGCTCCCCCCTCGTGATGTCATGGCTACGCCCCCTCAATGTAAGCCAATGGGAGGGGGAGTGATGGCCTTCACGCCCTCCCCCCCCATTGACTTACATTGAGGGGGAGTGGCCATGACATCATGCGTGGCCGACCCCGCAGCGCGAAAACAGTGTTCGGAACATTTAGTTCTGAATGCTGGCCAGTGGAGTACCCCTTCAAGCTATTTATTTCAAGTTTTTATTTCCTTTATATGTCTTTCCAGTATTGTCCTTTCCCAGCTTTCCCAGGACTGTGAATGGCAAAGTGCCTAGTTATTGGAGTATGAATTCTCCACACTACTACGGCTATGTAACTAGCTAACTTGACATTTACAGAAATGGGGGGAGATTTATCAAAACCTGTGTAGAGGAAGAGTGGTGCAGTTGCCCATAGCAACCAATCAGCTTTCTTCTTTCATTTTTAAAGAGGCCTGTGAAAAATGAAAGAAGCACTCCGACTGGTTGCTATGGGCAACTGCACCACTCTTCCTTTACACAGGCTTTGATAAATCTCCCCCATGATTCCCAGCCTGTGTCTGTCCTAGCTGTTGCAAAACTACAACTCTCAACATGCCCTGACAGCCTATGGCTGTCAGGGCATGTTGAGGGTTGTAGTTTTGCAACAGCTAGGACAGACACAGGCTGGGGATCAATGCTCTGGAACGTCAAAGCCACCTAGTTACATAGGGGAAGAGTTATCGAAACCTGTTTAGAGGAAGAGCGGTGCAGTTGCCCAAAGCAACCAATCAGATCGCTTTTTTCATTTTCCACAGGTCTCTTTAAAAATGAAAGAAGCAATCTGATTGGTTGCCATAGGTAACTGTACCACTCTTCCTCTACACGGGTTCTGATAAATCTTATCCATAGAGTGAGTCACAAACTATTTCATTGTAACAGAGAGGGATCGTGTATAAATAAGAATGGGATCTTATAGGCCGGGGTTCACACTTTCCGGCCAGATTTCAAGTGCAGCCAATGCTGACTTAGGCTGGGTTCACACCACGTTTTGTTAACTACGGTTCCTGTATACGGCTGGGAGGAGGGGGCGGGGCTTAATCGCGGCACCCGCACTCAGCCGTATTCGGGAACCGTATTTAATGCATGTCTATGAGCCGACCGGAGTGAACTGCAGCCTCCGATCGGCTTCGTTTTCGGCCGTATGCGGTTTCCCGACCGCAGGCAAAAACGTGGTCGACCAGCCGTATACGGGAACGGTAGTTAACAAAACGTGGTGTGAACCCAGCCTAAATCAGTCGGCACTAGGACCGCACAGATATTGCCATCCCATAGACGCCAATGTCTGCGAAGCGGATTCCACCAGAACATTGAGCAGGTTCAATGTTCTGGCCTATTTCTGGTTTAAATTATAGAAAACCTGCAAAAGGCATAGTCCAAAAATCCACCCTCTGTTCAGAAAAGTGGCACAGAGTTGTTATAAGTCATAAATTTATGTGCAAAAATAAAAATAAAATTGTGACATCTGTATGTGTTCGTATACATGAGTATATATTTGCAACTTATGTTTTCCCACACAGCTTAATATCCCCTACTCCAATTTGGCTCTCTCCTCAACAATACCCCTTAAAGGGGATACTCCGGTGGAAAACTTTTCTTTTTTTTTTTTAAATGAACTGGTGCCAGAAAGTTAAACAGATTTGTAAATTACTTCTATTAAAAAAAATCTTTATCCTTCCAGTACTTATTAGCAGCTGTATGCTACAGAGGAAATTTCTATGCTTTTTGAATTTCTTTTTTGTCTTGTCCACAGTGCTCTCTGCTGACACCTCTGTCCGTTTCAGGTTAGAATAGGTTTGCTATGAGGATTTTCTCCTGCTCTGGACAGTTCCTAAAACGGGCATCAGGTATTAGCAGAGAGCACTGTGGACAGGACAAAAAAGAAATTCAAATAGAAAATAATTTCCTCTGTAGCATACAGCTGCTAATAAGTCCTGGAAGGATAAAGATTTTTTAATAGAAGTAATTTACAAATCTGTTTAACTTTCTTGCACCAGTTGATTTAAAAAAAAAAAAATGTTTTCCACCGGGCTACCCCTTTAAGTACCACAACAAAGACCTCTCTGCCAGCCAGCACCCTGTTCTGCACTGACAAAGGGAAAGAGCCCCAAAACAGCTGTCTGCAGGTGGGTGGCTCTTTCTTCTGGTGGAAATTCTAGCTTGGATGATAATTCCCATTTTAGTTTCAAGGGGTCAAGCATTGCCTTACAGGGACAGTACATTGAATAGGTGGCCCCAAAGAGCAAGCTCTCTAGAGGTGCTTCACATATGCCTTTACACAGTGTCTATTTAAAAATACAGTGAACCTCCCAAAAAGGTAAAGGTAGGTGGTCGGCACTATCCAGATGAAGGTAACAGAAATCCCGGCACTCAAAGGTTTACTTAAAGGGGTACTCCCGTGGAAAACTTTTTTTTTTTTAAATCAACTGGGGCCAGAAAGTTAAACAGATTTGTAAATCCCTTCTATTAAACAAATCTTAATCCTTCCAGTACTTTTTATGGGCTGTATACTAAAGAGAAATCCAAAAAGAAATGCATTTCCTCTGATGTCATGACCACAGTGCTCTCTGCTGACCTCTGCTGTCCATTTTAGGAACTGTCTAGAGAAGCATATGTTTGCTATGGGGATTTTCTTCTTCTCTGGACAGTTCCTAAAATGGACAGCAGAGGTCAGCAGAGAGCACTGTGGTCATGACATCTTTAGTATACAGCTTCTAAAAAGTACTGGAAGGATTAAGATTTTTAATTAGAAGTGATTTACAAATCTGTTTAACTTTCTGGCACCAGTTGATTTAAAAAAAAAAAAAAGTTTTCCATGGGAGTACCCCTTTAAGCATAAACTCTGTACATGATACACAGTACACAGCATGCATTCCCACACAACTCACAACTTTTATAGTTGCATTATTCTATAGAGATGCCCATACTTGCATTTTGTTCTATTATAGAGGGAAAACTGAAGAGACTTTACTGATCCCACTAGAGAATTTACTAAGTTCATTCATGAATTGAACGTGTGCTTTTGTTTTTGTTTTGATGTGTGGTTGCTGGGATGCAGTGATCACGTCACAATTAGGTTATTGATGGGTATATATAGCGTCATTTATGTTCTGTTAGGCATGCAGTTGACAAAGGCCATTACAAGCCAGAACGTGTGCTGTGTACTGTGTATCATGTACAGAGTTTATGCTTAAGTAAACCTACAGCTTCTACAGCTTAAATAAACCTACAGCTACAGAAACCTTTGAGTACCTTCATAAAGGGGCGTAGCTTATAACCACAGGGCCCCGATGCAAAAAATTGTCCTGGGCCCCCCTACTCCCTGACGACCCGCTTCCCTACTCCCTGACAACCCCTTACTCGGCCGCACAACAAGATCAGTGACCACAGCACTGATGAGACACAGTCAGGAGAATACAAAGTTATAAGTCACTTACAGACAGGGCAGGACTGGGACAAAAAAATAGACCCAGAATAAGCAGCTCATTTTTATAATGTGGGACCCCCACCAATCACCTTGGTTAAAGTGGCTCTCCAGATGTTGCAAAGCTACAACTCCCATCATGTCTAGAGAGCCTCAGGCATTATGAATGTTGCCGTTTTACAACAGCTGGAGAGTCACAGATTGCGTCAGACAGAACACACAATATCACTGACCTGAGTGACGTCTTCTCTGTTGTCTTTTCTTTTCTTCTCCATCTGGTCCAGACACCAGGACGTCTTCCAGCTCCATCTTCTCTGCAGAGTCTGATGCCAGAACATCATTGGTTTCTTAATTTGTCAGCAGATCCTCATCCTCTGTATAAAGACAATAATCATTATAATTCTGTACCCCCTGAACATAATACTGCCAACCACTGTCCCCTCTAAATATATTATTGCCACACACCGTACCCCCGAATATACTGCCACCCACAGTACCCCCTGAATATAATACTGCCACCTACTGTACCCCCTGAATATAATACTGCCACACACAGTACCCCCTGAATATAATACTGCCACACACTGTTCCCCCTGGATATAATACTGGCAACAACTGTACCCCTGAATATAATACTGCCACCCACTGTACCCCTTGAATATAATACTGCCACCCACTGTACCCTCTGAATGTAATACTGCCACACACAGTACTCCCTGAATACAATACTGCCAACCACTGTGCCCCTGAATATAATACTGCCACACACTGTTCCCCCTGAATATAATACTGCCACCCACTGTACCCCCTGAATATAATACTGCCACACACAGTACACCCTGAATATAATACTGCCACACACTGTACCCCCTGAATATAATACTGCCACCCACTGTACCCTCTGAATATAATACTGCCACACACACAGTACTCCCTGAATATAATACTGCCACACACTGTTTCCCCTGGATATAATACTGGCAACAACTGTACCCTGAATATAATACTGCCACCCACTGTACCCCTTGAATATAATACTGCCATAATACGGACCCCATGCTCATTATTGGAATCACCCCCCTCCCCCCAGACCCCATGCTCATTATATGAATCACCCCCCTCTCCGCGGACCCCATGCTCATTATATGAATCACCCTCCCCCCCCCCCGGACCCCATGCTCATTATTGTAATCACCCCCCCGGACCCCATGCTCATTATTGGAATCACCCCCCCCCCCCGGACCCCATGCTCATTATATGAATCCCCCCCCCCCTCGGACACCATGCTCATTATTGGAATCACCCCCCCGGACCCCATGCTCATTATTGGAATCACCCCCCCCCGGACCCCATGCTCATTATATGAATCCCCCCCCCCTCGGACACCATGCTCATTATTGGAATCACCCCCCCGGACCCCATGCTCATTATTGGAATCACCCCCCCCCCCCCGGATCCCATGCTCATTATTGGAATCACCCCCCCCCCCCCCCGGATCCCATGCTCTTTATATGAATCCAACCCCCCCCCCCCCCCCACCCAATGCTCATTATTGGAATCACCTTCCCCCCGGACCCCACGCTCATTATTGGAATCACCCCCCCCCCCCGGACCCCATGCTCATTATTGGAATCACCCCCTCCCCCGGACCCCATGCTCATTATTGAAATCACCCCCTCCCCCGGACCCCATGCTCATTATTGGAATCACCCCCCTCCCCCCGGACCCCATGCTCATTATTGGAATCAACCCCCTCCCCACGGACCCCATGCTCATTATTGGAATCACCCCCCTCCCCCCGGACCCCATGCTCATTATTGGAATCAACCCCCTCCCCCCGGACCCCATGCTCATTATTGGAATCACCCCCCTCCCCCCGGACCCCATGCTCATTATTGGAATCACCCCCCCCCCCCCCCGGACCCCATGCTTATTATTGTAATCATCCCCCAGAACCCCATCCTCATTATTGGAATCACCCCCCCCCCCCCCGGACCCCATGCTCATTATTGGAATCACCCCCTCCCCCGGACCCCATGCTCATTATTGGAATCACCCCCTCCCCCGGACCCCATGCTCATTATTGGAATCACCCCCCTCCCCCCGGACCCCATGCTCATTATTGGAATCAACCCCCTCCCCACGGACCCCATGCTCATTATTGGAATCACCCCCCTCCCCCCGAACCCCATGCTCATTATTGGAATCAACCCCCTCCCCCCGGACCCCATGCTCATTATTGGAATCACCCCCCTCCCCCCGGACCCCATGCTCATTATTGGAATCACCCCCCCCCCCCCCGGACCCCATACTTATTATTGTAATCATCCCCCAGAACCCCATCCTCATTATTGGAATCACCCCCCCCCCCTCCTCATTCCCCTTTCATCACACCGCTCCCACACCCGATCCCTGGTCTCCACACCTTCCCGGAGATCCGCTGTGATCAGTGGTGCAGTGCTGTGGGACCGGGGAGGCTGCTGATACTGTTCCACTGCCGGGCATAGCTATCACGAGAGTCAGAGGCCGGTGACACGTCAGGGGCTTGGAGTGACGTGCGTGCCTACGCGGCGCATGTCTATTCCCATCAGCCCCTGGCCTGTTCGTGTATCGCTTGCCGTTTTAGGGGTAATTAAAAAAAAAGTGCTGGCAATGGCGGGCCCAGCCGGCGGGCTGCGTCCAGGGCCCGACCACTGCGAAATATAAGTACTGTATAGTGCAATGACACGTTGGGCTGCGCCCAGGGCCCTACCGCTGCAGCATATAAGTATAGTATAGGGCAGTGGCAGATTGCGACCTATATAGCTACGCCACTGCCTTCATCCAAACCTCCCGAAAAGACCCCCTCTTAGAAAAGACAGATTTTCAGTCAACCATACTCTATGCATAGTAGCCCTAGCTTTGAGAAATCCTCCCCCATAGAAGACCACTTTTGGTTGTCACTTCTGCTATTGAGCCACTGAGTGTCAACTCCATGATGACAGCGATTTCTCATTTTCCCAATTTCAGTGGGTGAAACCAAAGCTGGGCTGTTTGCCTGTAGTGCACACACAGGGATTTCCTTTCCCTTACTTGTCTGTCTAGTCACAGCACAGGAACTTCTCCTCTGCTATGCCATGTTATAATGATGGTGAACTGGACTGAACAGGCTGGCTATGTGCAGGACTGATTATTGAAACAGTACAGTACTGGCATGTGGACGAAGAAGGGGCTACTGATGCGCAGGGTTTGCAAGATGCTATGTGAGCAGAAAAAAAAAGAAACTGTTGCAGCACAGCAAGGAAGGGGCTACATTAAGCACTGGACTGATGCTGCTGCTGTTGATGATGACAAGCTAAACGGAAGGGGTTACCTCCAGAGTCAACACTGCATATATAGAGTAGTAGAAACATATGGTATAGCTGCCCAGAACTTTAGAGGTGGTCACTGGTCAGGGATTAGAAGGAAACATTGATTTACCTTTCAGGGACTGTGTGTGTCCTCTGGAAGAGGAAGGAAGGCACAGTTTACAGTCTCACAATCAAGAATCTGTATCTTATCTGCACATAGTAGTGTTGCTCGCGAATATTCGCAATTCGAATATTATTCGCGAATATCGCATATTCGCGAATTCGTGAATTTCGCGAATATAGCGCTATATATTCGTAATTACGAATATTGTTTTTTTTTTGTTTTTTTTTTTTTTTCTTCACAGTACACATCACAGTGATCATCCCTCTCTGCTTCCAGCTTGTGTGGTGTAAAGAAGACTGTAATACTACTATGTGAGACTGGTGTGCGAAAATTCGCATATGCGAAAATTAGCATATCTAATTTTCGCACGTGTTAATTTTGCATATGCCAATATTCACTTATGTTAATTTTCGCATTCGCAAATTTTTCGCATACACGAATATTCGCATATGCGAAAATAAAACTAGGACATAATGAATATGCGAATATTCGCGAATATATGACGAATATTCGTCCATATATTCGCGAATATTCGCGAATTCGAATATGGCCTATGCCGCTCAACACTAGCACATAGCACTACGTAAGTCTTGTCCCCACTTTATGTGTTTGATCTTGGTGTAACTAGACATGTACTGAGCCAAACAACAGTAAACAGAGAATTAAGACACCTAGGGGTGCAGAGAATTAAGACACCTAGGGGGAAAAACAAATGGTGTAAAGAGAAGCATTGGGAGTAGGTCCGTGCTGGGCCACATAGCACCATTCTAATCTGTATCTATGGTAAGTATGCATGCCTCTGTGCACACATCAGCAGTGCTAAACAAAAAAAATTTCAATATGAGGGAAACCTAAAAAAAAATACAGGCTATCAAATTATAATAAAGTGTGCATACATGCTCCATTAAGATATTCAGATGATCCAATGTTTTAGGATCTTCTTTCAATGTCCTCTTTATCTCATTATCATATAGGAGAGCATAAAGAGACGGACTCGTGTTGTAGGACTCACGATCACTGTGAACATGTCATCCATCCCTTTACTTTCAGTTATGGCTACAAGAACTACCTCTGGCATACCATCAGTCATTGCGAGTGTGACAATAGGTATGTTCCCTGCTGTATTTCACGCTTTCACCAAAGTAATGATGCATTAGATGTATACTTAGGCAAGGTTTAAATGACTGGGTTAGCAAACTTAACAAGAGCACTGGTGAATTTGGGTTTGTATATATAGTTGGGATACAGAATATACAGTGGTACTCCGCCCCTAGACATCTCCTCCCAGGGGATAAGATATCTGATCATGGGGGTCCCACAGCTGGGGACCCTCGCGATCTCCCTGCTGCACCCGACGTTTGTTTAGAGCGTTGGGTGCAGTGCGGGTGGCTCGTGACGTCACGGCCACGGCCCCTCAATTCAAGTCTATGGGAGGGGGCTTGACGGCCGCCACGCCCCCTCCCATAGACTTGCATTGAGGGGGTGTGGCCGTGATGTCACAAGCAGCGCGACCGTGATGTCACAAGCCTCCACCCCGCATTGCCAGTCATCCGGCACTGATTTATTTTTCTAGTGCACTATTCCAAATTTATTACAGGAGTTTTCTGGGGAGTTGTACTTTCGCCCTCTGCACGTCTCGAAAACCACACTCGCACAAGATGTTGCAAGGCGGGCAAAGTCCTGCGGCTATTGGTCATTGTGTGCATGCGTGGTTTCATCTACATGCAATGATCATGTCATCCATCCTCTCTCATCTCTGAAGTATACTTCTGAGACCTGCAGATGGCGGAAGTAAGCACTTGGGAGCAGAACATTTAGGAGCTTTTCTGCTCCCCGGACAGCCCCTGTCTAACAGTTTGATGGTGTAACCTTAGACTAGACAATCTAAAAAGAGCTTCATATTTATCACACTGACCTAAGCAGTTTGACATGGCCTCTTTTACTCTATGTAGTCTAGAACAGTTATTACTGTATTCTTCGCCGTATAAGACGCACTTTTTCTTCCCCAAAACTGGTGCGTCTTACAAGGCGAATACACACCTATCACGATTGTCCCTGCGGCCATCAATGGCCGGGACACGCGGCTAATACAGGACATCACCGATCGCGATGATGCCCTGTATTAACCCTTCAGATGCGGCGATCAAAGCTGACCGCCGCGTCTGAAGCGAAAATAACACTAACCCGGCTGTTCAGTCGGGCTGTTCGGGACCGCTGTGGTGATATCGTGGCATCCCGAACAGCTTACAGGACACCAGGAGGGACCTTACCTGCCTCCTCAGTGTCTGCTCCGTGCCGGGATCCCCTGCATGGCCGGCGCTCTCCTTCGTCGCCATCACGTCCTTGCGCACACCGTCCCGTCATCCAATAGGAGCGGCGTGCGTAGCGACGTCATGGCGGCGACAGAGAGCGAGGATACCAGGCAGCAGAGATGTTCCAGAGCAACGGGGACACCCCAGGGATGCGGCGACAGGGCGACATCCAGGGCAGCAGTGACGGGTCCGGAGCGGCCAGGACACGTGAGTACTACCTCCTATACCAGTGGTCTTCAACCTGCGGGCCTCCAGATGTTGCAAAACTACAACTCCCAGCATGCCCGGACAGCCAACGGCTGTCCGGGCATGCTGGGAGTTGTAGTTTTGCAACATCTGAAGGTCCGCAGGTTGAAGATCACTGTCCTATACTTTACATTGTATTTGGTTCAGAATCTTTATTTTCTAGATTTTTATCCCATAAAATTAGGTGCGTCTTATACGACAAAAAATACGGTAGCTTACTTTACTCCAAAATGTTACACCACAATTTTTAGCTATCCCCCTTTACAGTTGAGCCACACCCTTTTCATGGGAGGCACAAAGGTGTTTAAAACTCAAAATAAATGTGGCGCAAGGCATTCAAGAAGTTTTTTTTTTTTTTGTGTATAAATTTTGACAAATTTACAATAGTATAACTGGAGCTTCCATTCACTGCATAGTATTTTGTATTAGTTATCTACTTATTTTGCTTTGATCTTCACTTTCTGCGGTATATGAAAACGATTTCTAGTTTCCTATTGAGTTTTGGTCTCAAGTTACAATATTTTTAAAGTGCAATGATTGTCTGGAAATCAATTGACATTGTAACTAGAGGTGAGCGAACTTACAGTAAATTAGATTCCTCACGAACTTCTTTAAATTAGTTCAGCTTTCAGGTGCTCCGGTGGGCTGGAAAAGGTGGATACAGTCCTAGGAAAGAGTCTCCTAGGACTGTATCCACCTTTTCCAGCCCACCGGAGCACCTGAAAGCTGAACTAATTTATGCAGGAAAAGACATCAACTGCCGAGCCGAGAAGTTCGTGATGAATCGAATTTACTGTAAGTTCGCTCATCTCTAATTGTAACTATAGGAAGTACTGTCTAGTAATATTTATGGACATTTATCAACGGGTTTAGTCAGGTTTTCTTTACTATAATTGTCGCAAAATTGTCGCAACTGCGACTACACGATTTTTGTGCGACATTTTGACTGGAAAGCGAGAAAAGCAAGTTTTCCTAAAATTTACTATGTAGTAATAATTTTAAAATGGACTACGGGTAGTTAGGTATTTATTAACTGCGACAGTCGCAACTGCGCAAAAAAAAGTCGCAACAGCGTTAAAAATTGACTAAATTTACTCCAGCTCAAACATGGAGCAGAAAAAGCTACTACCAAAGTAGAAAAGGAAAAATTGCTTACGTGAAAGAAAATTATCAACAGGCTGAAACCAGTTGATAAATACGTTGCACATAAGCAAAAAAAAAGTAAGGAAAAAATTAATTAAAAAAAAGAATACATAAGCAAACATTGATAAATGTCCCTCATTGTCTCTATACTAGGCATAATGTTTTATAGGACATTTTTTGCATTATTATGGAAGGTTCCAGTCGTGTGGCCTTTATTCATAGTTATCGGTGGAATGCAGTGTTTAACCACTGGCCCACAAAACAAGGACAAGATGAGGAGACAAATGTCCTTGACTGGAGGAATTATGTCTGGTATAAAGTATATTGCATGTGTATACCAGTTGGTTACCTTGGTGGGAAGAAACTGAAGACAAAGAATGAAAAGTGATAAGTATTTTGTAAGTGTTTAGTCTGATGGTTACGCCATGTAAGTGACAGGCTATTGTATCATGTTTTTCATGTGTTTAGGCTCTTTCACTTTGCTTTGTTCTTCCCAGTATACTCTGGGAGGAGCGCTTTATAGAGATGCACAGCTGAGATACAGATCTTTTTATTGAGTTTGTGCTCTGTAATGACTAAAGATGGTCACACACTAGATAAAATGCCAAACCCAACCATTTTAGCAGGATTTTTTAGTGATCTGTTTTTTTTTTATGGAGGGGGTGGGGAGGGGGGATGGGGTCTCCTGACTGCCCCTTTATTGCAGATGTCTGGGAAAAGAGAGATCAAGTACAATGGATTTTAAGGCAAGTTAAGGCAATACAATGGGGAAAAAAAGAGACAAGGAAACAATAAAAAATGAAAAAAAAAGCCTAGTATATGGAGCTGTCGAGTTGGCCAAGTATATTGAGCTGTCCAGTCAGCCCACAGTTTAGGTCAGTCGACTATTATCATTTATAATATACTGGAGCTTTTAACCCCCCTCCCCCCATACACATGCATGCTTGGTCAAAAGTACTGAATGAAATGTGGTGGCCCAGTATAGGAGTTGCACCCCTGTACCCTAGCTGCCCTGTCCAGCAGACTCCATACAGTGACCCCTGGCCCCCCGCACTTGTGTTCTACCGACTCCCTTAAATGCCTATGTTATACCATGTAATGTACATAAAATGTGTTATAGCTTTAAGACCTGTTGTCATGTGATTGTAACCCAGTGAGGTACCAGTGACCATGTGACCTAAGGGTGACCTATGGGACCCCTCCTAGTCTCCCCCATATAAGCCCTTAGTGGAGCTAGCTTACTCTCTTGGAGCTGTTATGCTCTTTCGGCTTAGCTGAGTTGCAGTAAGGTCAAGTCCTGTCAGTGTGTCTGGAGTCCAGAGGAGGCCTAAAGTCAGTCAAGCAGCCACGTATTCTCAAGTCCATTGCCCCACAGGTCAAGTCTGTCTGAATCAGTAAAGCTGCTGTTGTTCCGTAACTTGGTGTCGGAGTCATTATATCCCATTATATGCCCTAGCCAGGGATCCAGGGGTATTCCTTTGGGTGGTGTAGAGGATAAACCATGCCCTGGCGTCATGAACACAAGGGGTTAATGCCATCTGCCCCTAGGGTAATTCCATCTGCCCTCATCACACCCTCACCACAGAAAATAAGCACGAAAGCCACTGCCCAACACCTCTGGCAGTAGCTTCTTTCTCCTGAGAACAAAAGGTTTGGTCAGCAGATATGGCAGGGCAAAGTATCCACTTTTTCAACTAAATAAAGAGACAGCAGCAGTCCTGATTTCACACGGGGGTGCTAACTGTGTGTAGACAAGTAGCATAATCAATAATAACGTATAGAAAGATCAGTTGCATTCACCTGTTATGTCTTGCAGAATTTCTTTATTTGAAGCATATTCAGGACAATCTTTCTGTCCTGAATATCCTTCAAATAAAGAAATTCTGCAAGACATAACAGGTGAGTGAAATTAATCTTTCTATACGTTATTATTAACAGAAGTATTCCGATCACAAAATGTTATCCCTTGTGCATAGGATAAGGAATAACAAGCTGGTCAGTGAAAGTCCAGCCACTGGGTCCCCAGCACAGCCAGTCCTTCATTCATTTGCTATGTCCCATCAATTGTAACAACTGGGATCGGGAGCAATCGGTGTCCCGGTGACCAAGACCCCAATGATCATTGTGACGTAATTCCAAAAATCCTATGTGCAGATAGTAGAAAAGTCAACCATCACCGCAGTACTCCACTAATCTGGGCTTTATGGCAAAGTGACCAGGAAGAAGCCTCTCCTGGAGTTTCTTTAAAAAATAAAAAAATAAAGCACATAAAGGACCTAAAGATATTCTTAATAGAAACCTGATCCAGAATGCTCTTGCTCTTGAAGAGTAGTGCAGTTGCCTATAGTAACCAAATTGTTTGTTTTCTTCACACACACAAAAAAAAAGTCTCTAAAAAAATAAAATAGACATCTATTGGTTCCTATGGGTAATTGCTTCACTTTTTATTTTTTTATCTGCTCAGGTTTTAAGAACTCTCCCCCAGTGACCCTAAGCACGTAGACAAGACAAAGGAATTTCTTAGGGACAAACAACTCTGTAAATGTCCTTGAGTGGCCCAGCCAGAGCCCTGACTTGAACCCAATGGAACATCTCTAAAGAGACCTAAAATTAGCCTTTACTGACGGCCCCCATCCAACCTGACAGGGATTGAAAGGATCTTTAGAGAAAAATGGCAGAAAGTCCCCAAATCCAGGTGTACAAACCTTGTGGCATCATACCCAAGAAAACTGGAGGCTGTAATCACTGACAAAGGAGTTAAAGGGGTACTCCGGTGGAAAACATTTTTTTTTTTCATATCAGCTGGTGCCAGAAAGTTAAACAGATTTGTAAATTACTTCCATTTAAATCTTAACCCTTCCAGTACTTATCAGCTGCTGTATGCTCCAGGGGAATTTCTTTTCTGTCTGACCACAGTGCTCTCGGCTGACACCTCTGTCTGTATCAGGAACTGAGCATAGCAGGAGCAAATCCCCATACCAAACCTCTCCTGCTCTGGACAGTTCCTGACATGGACAGAGGTGTCAGCAGAGAGCACTGTGGTCAGACAGAAAATAAATTTAAACAGAAAAGAACTTCCTGTGGAGCATACAGCAGCTGATAAGTACTGGAAGGGTTAATATTTTTAAATAGAAGTAATTTACAAATCTGTTTAACTTTCTGGCACCAGTTGATTTAAAAAAAAAATCCACTGGAGTACCCCTTTAAGGGTCTGAATAATTATATATTAATGCAATATTTTCTTTTTTCCTTTTCAATAAATTAGCCAATATTTCTAACATTCTTTTTTCACTTTGTCAATATGAGGTACTGAGTACAGGGTGATGGGGGAAGTTTGTTTTATCTTTACTTTTGGCACACGGCTGCAACATACCAAATGTGAGAAAGTGAAAGTGTCGACAACTTTCTGAATTCTTTGTAGTTCACGAATATTATGGGCCTGATGTAAAGCAGTTGTGGCTGGTGACTGGTTCATCCTAAAGTTAGACAACTGGATGCTCAGCTGTGATTGGATTGTTACTTAAGAAAAGTATCAAGATTTCGTTAGGCCTTATTTACACAATTTCCGAGTCAAATTCTGCAGAATACCATTGATCTCGATGTCCACAGAAATAATGGACAGGTTCATTGTTTTTGCTGATTCCACTCCGCAGTCCTAGTGTCGGCGAAACAAGCACAAGTCCAGAATGTCCACTTGCATTTCCAGGCGGACATTTCCCACATTTTCTGCCCTGTGAATATGGCCTTAGAAAAATGTTTTGATTTGTCCAGGCATAACTTTGGTTAAGTTTTATTTATACATTTTTTTTACTCAAAATTTTAAAATATTGGGATGTAAAAAAAATACAAAAAAATTATACATGTAACAATCTTCTTTCTTTAATTTTGCTAACATAATTTGTTATTTCTGTTCCTTAGATTTAAAGATTGCCTTCGAAAGGTGAACAATACAGCTTCCCGGGTTGTGGGACAGGCTTTCTTTAATGTCATCCAGGTGAAATGCTTTGAGTTTGCGTATGAGGAGCAATGTGTGGAGAGGCACTGGTATGGTTGGTAAGTAAGACGGGCATTGTCAAACACACTTGATTGTTAGCCAGTGCCAGTATTCATAGATGAGCGTGTAGCCAAATAGCAAAATGCAATGCAACTTAGTCTCCAGTAGTGTTGAGCGGCATAGGCCATATTCGAATTCGCGAATATTCGCGAATATATGAACGAATATTCGTCATATATTCGCGGATATTCGCATATTCGTAATATTCTCGTTTTATTTTCGCATTAACATATGCGAAAATTAACATAAGCGACAATTCGCATATGCGAAAATTAGCATATGCAAATTTTCGCATGTGCGAAAATTCGCACGCCAGTCTCACACAGTAGTATTAGAGCCTTCTTTACACCACACAAGCTGGAAGCAGAGAGGGATGATCACTGTGATGTGTACTGTGAAAAAAAAAACTAATATTCGTAATTACGAATATATAGTGCTATATTCGCAAATATTTGCGAATTCGCGAATATGCGATATTCGCGAATAAAATTCGCATTGCGAATATTCGCAAGCAACACTAGTCTCCAGAATGAAATCTTGAGACAGTAGCACTAATTTACAGTCATTTATTTCCTATATCTTCTATTAGATGAAGAGGAAAGCTACTGCAAAAAGGATCAGTCCACACATTACTAAGATGGTCCACCTTTTAATGAGAACTGTGTGGCACCCTCTAATGGCACTGCAGGGGAGTTTAAGACAGATATACAGTGGGGCGAAAAAGTATTTAGTCAGCCACCAATTGTGCAAGTTCTCCCACTTAAAAAGATGAGAGAGGCCTGTAATTCTCATCATAGGTATACCTCAACTATGAGAGACATAATGAGAAAAAAAATCCATAAAGTCACAGTCTGATTTTTAAATAATTTATTTGCAAATTATGGTGGAAAATAAATATTTGGTCAATAACAAAAGTTAATTTCAATACTTTGTTATATACCCTTTGTTGGCCATGACAGAGGTAAAACGTTTTCTGTAAGTCTTCACTTTACTTTGGCCCATTCTTCAATGCAGATCTCCTGTAGAGCAGTGATGTTTCGGGCTGTCGCTGGGAAACACAGACTTTCAACTCCCCCCCAAAGATTTCCTATGGAGTTGAGATCTGGAAACTGGCTAGGACACTCCAGGACCTTGAAATTGTTCTTACGAAGCCACTCCTTCGTTGCCCGGGCGGTGTGTTTGGGATCATTGTCATGCTGAAAGACCTATCCACGTTTCATCTTCAATGCCCTTGCTGATGGAAGGAGGTTTTCACTCAAAATCTCACAATACATGGCCCCATTCATTCTTTCCTTTACACGGATGAGTCGTCTTGGTCCCTTAGCAGAAAAACAGCCCTAAAGCATGATGTTTCCACCCCCATGCTTCACAGTAGGAAGTATTCTTTCTCCTCCAAACACGACGAGTTGAGTTTTTACCAAAAAATTCTACTTTGGTTTCATCTGACCATGTGACATTCTCCCAATACTCTTCTGGATCATCCAAATGCTCTCTAGCAAACTTCAGATGGGCCCGGACATGTACTGGCTTAAGCAGGGGGACACAACTGCCACTGCATGATATGAGTCCCTGGTGGCGTAGTGTGTTACTGATGGTAGCCTTTGTTACTTTGGTCCCAGCTCTCTGTAGGTCATTCACTGGGTCCCCCCCGTGTGGTTATGGGATTTTTGCTCACCGTTCTTGTGATCATTTTGACACCACAGGGTGAGATCTTGCATGAAGCCCCAGATCGAGGGAGATCATCAGTGGTCTTGTATGCCTTCCATTTTCTAATAATTGCTCCCACAGTTGATATCTTCACACCAAGCTGCTTGTCTATTGCGGATTCAGTCTTCCCAGCCTGGTGCAGGACTACAATTTTCTTTCTGGTGTCCTTCGACAGCTCTTTGGTCTTGGCCATAGTGGAGTTTGGAGTGTGGCTGTTTGAGGTTGTGGACAGGTGTCTTTTATACTGATAACAAGTTCCAAAAAGTGCCATTAATACAGGTAATGAGTGGAGGACAGAGGAGACTCTTATAGAAAAAGTTGGAGGTCTGTGAGAGACAGAAATCTTGCTTGTTTGTAGGTGACCAAATACTTATTTTCCACCATAATTTTCAAATAAATTCTTTAAAAATGAAACAATGTGATTTTATGGATATTTTTTTCTCATTCTGTCTCTCATATTTGAGGTATACCTAAGATGAAAATTATAGGCCTCTCTCATCTTTTAAAGTGGGAGAACTTGCACAATTGGAGGCTGACTAAATATTTTTTTGCCCCACTGTACATAGTTTCTCTAAAAGTATGTTAAAGGCTTTATACATCTTATCCCCTATGCAAAGAATAGAGTATAAGATGTATGATCGCAGGGGTCCCGCCGCTGGGGACCCCAGCAATCTCGGTGCAGCCCCCGGCATTCTGTGCCGGGTGCTGCCTCCAAGACGGTGAAATGACGTCATGCCTCCTCCCATAGGCATGAATGGAGGGGCGTGGTGTGATATCACTAGGGGCTGTGGCCATAACGACAAGTTCCCATCACGGAGGCAGCACCCAGCACAGAATGCCGGGGGCTGCACCGAGATCGCAGGGGTCCCCAGCGGCAGAACCCCTGCGATCATACATCATGTATAAAGCCGGAATACACTTTAATTCATATCACAGTAGCTCTTGGCTTTAATATTTGCACTGCTTTCCTTTCAGGTGTAAAAAATACAGAAATGAAACAGTTGCTGTCCCCAGAGAGTCTGGACTCTATGATTATGGAGGAAATACTATAAATGATCCTTTAAAGCCAAAAGAGGAAGATTCTGGTCATCTGCCATCTTTAGAGCTACCACCAGGACAACCAACTCTCGGACAAGTCATGCAAGCCACTGAGGATCTCCTAAAGATCATGATGACGATCAGTCCAACCACTTCTCCGGATCAGACCACAACAGAGAAAACTACAAAGAAGAAAGACAAAACAAAGCAGAAACAGAGGAAGCACAAAAAAGGAAAAGGTCTTAAAGGTAAAAGAAAGAATGGTCTCAATAAAGTAAACAACAAATCTTCCTCGAAAGACATCTGGCGTGAAGAAATTATCAAAAACGAGAGGGGATCAGTGACCATCACCCCACTGGACTCCATACTGGATATAGGACACAGACAGGATCCATTTAATGATATTCTTAATGATGAACCTATGAGGAATGTAGATTCTAGAACTACAACCATTGCCCCTACCATCAAGCTGGAAGCATTCAAAGATACGACAACATCACTTCCACAAGAATCAAAACCTTGCCTTAAAAAGCCTAGAAGGAAAAACAGGAAGGAAGGAAAGGATAGAGGAGAAAGAAGGAAGAAACCCAAAACTGTACCCTGCATCCCAGCAGACATATAAGTGAACAAGGATCTGCAATGTATTTCTCTTTTCTGTCTCTGTTCTTTGTAATGGAGTTAAAGGTGTTCGGGCATATAACATTGATGACCTTACCACAGGATAGCCCATAAATGTCTGATCAGCAGGGTGCCGATACTCCTGCCGATCAGCTGTCCAGCAGTGTCTGTGGTTAGGCCATCAATGTTAAATAAGCACTGTCAGATTCAAAAACTTTTTATATTTTGTACATCTTGGCAAAACATTAACCTTTCTAATATGCTTCATAAGAAAATGTTATTTCCTTTTTATAGAAATCATGGTTTTGTCCAAGCTAAAGCACAGGCATGGACAAAGTCCAGTAAGTGAGGGTGGGCCACCACTCCTCTGTGCGCTCTCCTGTCTGATAGGACTCCTCTGTGCTCTCTCCTGTCTGATAGGACTCCTCTGTGCTCTCTCCTGTCTGATAGTACTCCTCTGTGCTCTCTCCTGTCTGATAGCACTCCTCTGTGCTGTCTGATAGGGCAGGAGAGGGCATAGATGAGTGCTATCAGACAGGAGAGAGTACAGAGGAGTCCTATCAGACAGGAGAGAGTACAGAGGAGTGCAATCAGACAGGAGAGAGCACAGAGGAATGCTATCAGACAGGAGAGAGCACAGAGGAGTACTATCAGACAGGAGAGAGCACAGAGGAGTGCAATCAGACAGGAGAGAGCACAGAGGAGTACTGACAGACAGAAGAGAGCACAGAGGAGTGCAATCAGACAGGAGAGAGCACAGAGGAATGCTATCAGACAGGAGAGAGCACAGAGGAGTACTATCAGACAGGAGAGAGCACAGAGGAGTGCAATCAGACAGGAGAGAGCACAGAGGAGTGCAATCAGACAGGAGAGAGCACAGAGGAGTGCTATCAGACAGGAGAGAGCACAGAGGAATGCTGTCAGACAGGAGAGAGCACAGAGGAGCCTTATCAGACAGGAGAGAGCACAGAGGAGTACTGACAGACAGAAGAGAGCAAGGAGGAGTACTGTCAGACAGTAAAGAGTGCAGAGGAGTGCTATCAGACAGGAGAGAGCACAGAGGAGTACTATCAGACAGGAGAGAGTACAGAGGAGTGATATCAGACAGGAGAGAGCACAGAGGAGTGCAATCTGAAAGAGAGAGCACAGAGGAGTGCTATCAGACAGGAGAGAGCACAGAGGAGTGCTATCAGAGACCGGAGAGCACAGAGGAGTGCTATCAGAGACCGGAGAGCACAGAGGAGTGCTATCAGACAGGAGAGAGCACAGAGGAGTCCTATCAGACAGGAGAGAGCACAGAGGAGTCCTATCAGACCCGAGAGAGCACAGAGAAGTCTTATCAGACAGGGGAGCACAGATGAGTGCTATCAGACAGGTGAGAGCACAGAGGAGTGTTATCAGACAGGAGATAGCACAGAGGAGTACTGACAGACAGAAGAGAGCAAGGAGGAGTACTGTCTAACAGGAGAGAGTACAGAGGAGTGCTATCAGACAGGAGAGAGCACAGAGGAGTGCAATCAGATACCAGAGAGCACAGAGGAATGCTATCAGACAGGAGAGAGCACAGAGGAGTACTATCAGACAGGAAAGAGCACAGAGGAGTGCAATCAGACAGGAGAGAGCACAGAGGAGTGCTATCAGACAGGAGAGAGCACAGAGGAGTGCTATCAGACACCAGAGAGCACAGAGGAATGCTATCAGACAGGAGAGAGAACAGAGGGGTGCTATCAGACAGGAGAGAGCACAGAGGAGTACTGACAGACAGAAGAGAGCAAGGAGGAGTCCTATCAGACAGAAGAGAGCACAGAGAAGTGCTATCAGACAGGAGAGAGCACAGAGGAGTACGATCAGACAGTAGAGAGCACAGAGGAGTGCTATCAGACAGGAGAGAGCACAGAGGAGTGCTATCAGACAGGAGAGAGCACAGAGGAGTGCTATCAGACAGGAGAGAGCACAGAGGAGTACTATCAGACAGGAGAGAGAGCACAGAGGAGTGCTATCAGACAGGAGAGAGCACAGAGGAGTCCTATCAGACAGGAGAGAGCACAGAGGAGTCCTATCAGACAGGAGAGAGCACAGAGGAGTTCTATCAGACAGGAGAGAGCACAGAGGAATGTTATCAGACAGGAGAGAGCACAGAGGAGTGCTAGCTCACCTTCACTTACTGGACTTTGTCCATGCCTATGCTTCAACTTGAACAAATCCATGATTTTATAAGCCATGATTTCTATAAAAAGGAAATAAAATTTTCTTATGAAGTATATTAGAAAGGTTAATGTTTTGCCAAAATGTACAACATATAAAAAGGTTTGTATTTGACAGTGCTCATTTACATGCTTGGATAACTCCTTTAAATGTGTAAAATGTAATGTGCAAAATAATGCCATTAACCACTCTGCTGCTAAACGCATCTCAATTCTTCTATGCATCACATGAGAATATTCAGTGCAAACCTGCTGCTTGCATATAACAACATATAAATTAAGATTTTGTCAATAAGTTTAGGCTGTAGTGTGTTTTTCCTGGGTATTGCAATAACTCTTTAGTGACAGTATTATCAGTAGAAGAAACTGGATGGGAGGGCAACAAAATAGAAAATAACCATACACTACACACCACCACCACTGCCGGTCATAGCACAACAGTCCAGGTGAACTAATTAAAGTGGTTTATAAGGAACGAACAAATCTTTAAAGGGGTACTCCGCCCATAGACATCTTATTCCCTATCCAAAGGATAGGGGATAAGATGTCAGATCGCGGGGGTCCCACCGCTGGGGACCCCCGGGATCTCGGCTGCAGGACCCACCTGTTGCGGCTTCCGGAAACGTTGGAGGCTTCGGCTCCCGACCACGGGGACGTGAGATCGTGACGTCACGACTCCGCCCCTGTGTGACGTCACACCACCTCCCTTAGACTTGCATTGAGGGGGCGGGGTGGGGCGTGACATTACACGGGGGCAGAGTCGTGATGTCACGATCTCACATCACCGTGGTCGTGAGGTATTAGATGAGAGCCTCCAGCGCTGCTGGAAGCCACAGCAGGTGGGTCCTGCAGCCAAGATCCCGGGGGTCCCCAGCGGCGGGACCCCTGCGATCTCACATCTTATCCCCTATCCTTTCAATAGGGGATAAGATGTCTAGGGGCAGAGTACCCCTTTAAGACACATGAAAGAAGATATTAAATCTGATTCCTAATTCTTGTGTAAAATCCATAAAGCACCATATTTGACTAGAAAAGTTTTACAGGGTTTCTTTATGAAATACATTTTTTATAATTTCGGAAAGCACATACGCAATAGCTGAGATTTCTAATTACAAATGCACCAGAATAAAGGTCTCAGCAATAAAACTGTTTTAAACACTTTTCTGTTGGGTCATATAGTGCGTGGCCTAAATGCACTAAAAAATTTGCCACACGATTCTGGTTCAGAGTAAACCAACAAATAGTTAGTGTAAACTTAGACTAGACAGTCTTCTGATACACTAGGTTTATCAGCCTGATATCCTTCAATAAATGTGAAAGAACATTTGTCCGTCTAAAGTTGCCCATACACTGTACACAAAAGCCAATCCGGATGAGTGCGGCCAGGCATGTTGCATTTCAACTACCCAACCCTATTGTTCTAAATAGTGTTGAGCGGCATAGGCCACATTCGAATTCGCGATATTTCGCGAATATATGGACGAATATTCATCATATATTCGCTAAATTCACATATTCGTAATATTCGCGTTTTATTTGCACATATGCGAATATTCGTGTATGCGAAAATTTGCATATGCGAAAATTTGCATATAAAAAATTAGCATTAGCATAATTACGAATATATAGTGCTATATTCGTGAATATTCGCGAATATGCGATATTCGTGAATAAAATTTGCATTGCGAATATTCGCGAGCAACACTAGTTCTAAACATAAAAATGTGGTCAACGGCTATTGAATGTTTATGACCACCTTAACCCCTTAAGGACGCAGGACGTAAATGTACGTCCTGGTGAGGTGGTACTTAACGCACCAGGACGTACATTTACGTCCTAAGCATAACCACGGGCATCGGAGCGATGCCCGTGTCATGCGCGGCTGATCCTGGCTGCTGTCACGATGCCGGCTGGCAGGTAGTGGATCCTCTGTGCCAGAGAGGGATTGGCGTGGACCGTGCTAGTGGACCGGTTCTAAGTCACTACTGGTTTTCACCAGAGCCCGCCGCAAAGCGGGATGGTCTTGCTGCGGCGGTAGTGACCAGGTCGTATCCACTAGCAACGGCTCAACCTCTCTGACTGCTGAAGATAGGCGTGGTACAAGGGAGTAGACAGAAGCAAGGTCGGACGTAGCAGAAGGTCGGGGCAGGCAGCAAGGATCGTAGTCAGGGGCAACGGCAGGAGGTCTGGAACACGGGCTAGGAACAAACAAGGGAACGCTTTCACTAGGCACAAGTGCAACAAGATCCGGCGAGGGAGTGCAAGGGAAGTGAGGTATAAGTAGGGAGTGCACAGGTGGAAACTAATCAAGGTAATTGGGAAGATTGGGCCAGGCACCATCATTGGTGCACTGGCCCTTTAAATCGCAGAGACCCGGCGCGCGCGCGCCCTAGGGAGCGGGGCCGCGCGCGCCGGGACAGGACCGACGGAGAGCGAGTCAGGTACGGGAGCCGGGGTGCGCATCGCGAGCGGGCGCCACCCGCATCGCGAATCGCATCCCGGCTGGAGGCGGGACCGCAGCGCACCCGGTCAGTGGATCTGACCGGGGCGCTGCAACAACGAGGATGAGGCGAGCGCTCCGGGGAGGAACGGGGACCCGGAGCGCTCGGCGTAACAGCTGCTAATCGCAGCCAGGGACCCGCCGGCAATGGCCGACGCCCGCAATCTCGCGGGCGTCCGCCATTAACCCCTCAGGTGCCGGGATCAATACAGATCCCGGCATCTGCGGCGGTTCGCGATTTAAATGAACGATCGGATCGCCCGCAGCACTGCTGCGGGGATCCGATCATTCATAACGCCGCACGGAGGTCCCCTCACCTTCCTCCGTGCGGCTCCCGGCATCTCCTGCTCTGGTCTGTGATCGAGCAGACCAGAGCAGGAGATGACCGATAATACTGATCTGTTCTATGTCCTATACATAGAACAGATCAGTATTAGCAATCATGGTATTGCTATGAATAGTCCCCTATGGGGACTATTCAAGTGTAAAAAAAAATGTAAAAAAATGTAAAAGTAAAAGTAAAAAAAAAAAGTGAAAAATCCCCTCCCCCAATAAAAAAGTAAAACGTCCGTTTTTTCCTATTTTACCCCCAAAAAGCGTAAAAAACATTTTTTATAGACATATTTGGTATCGCCGCGTGCGTAAATGTCCGAACTATTAAAATAAAATGTTAATGATCCCGTACGGTGAACGGCGTGAACGAAAAAAAATAAAAAAAAGTCCAAAATTCCTACTTTTTTAATACATTTTATATAAAAAAAAATTATTAAAAATGTATTAAAAGTTTTTTATATGCAAATGTGGTATCAAAAAAAAGTACAGATCATGGCGCAAAAAATGAGCCCCCATACCGCCACTTATACGGAAAAATAAAAAAGTTAGAGGTCATCAAAATAAAGGGATTATAAACGTACTAATTTGGTTAAAAAGTTTGTGATTTTTTTTAAGCGCAACAATAATATAAAAGTATATAATAATGGGTATCATTTTAATCGTATTGACCCTCAGAATAAAGAACACACGTCATTGTTACCATAAATTGTACGGCGTGAAAACAAAACCTTCCAAAATTAGCAAAATTGCGTTTTTCGTTTTAATTTCCCCACAAAAATAGTGTTTTTTGGTTGCGCCATACATTTTATGATATAATGAGTTATGTCATTACAAAGGACAACTGGTCGCGCAAAAAACAAGCCCTCATACTAGTCTGTGGATGAAAATATAAGAGAGTTATGATTTTTAGAAGGCGAGGAGGAAAAAATGAAAACGTAAAAATTAAATTGTCTGAGTCCTTAAGGCCAAAATGGGCTGAGTCCTTAAGGGGTTAAAGGGGTACTCCAGTGAAAACCTTTTTTCTTTTAAATCAACTGCTGCCAGAAAGTTAAACATATTTGTAAATTACTTCTATTAAAATGTTTTCATCCTTCCAGTACTTATTAGCTGCTGAATGCTACAGAGGAAACTCCTTTCTTTTTGGAACACTGATGACATCACGAGCACAGTGCTCTCTGCTGACATCTCTGTCCATTTTAGCAACCGTGCATAGCAGATGTATCCTAAGGGCAGCATGGTGGCTCAGTGGTCAGCACTGCTGCCTTGCAGTCCTGGGGCCTTGGGTTCAAATCCCACTAAGGACAACAATAAATAAAGAGTTAATATTATTATTGTTATCATCATAATGACGTCAGCTGTGCTCGTGGTGTCATCAGAGAGAATTCCAAAAAGAAAAGAATTTCCTCTGTAGTATTCAGCAGCTAATAAGTACAGGAAGGATTAAGATTTTTTAATAGAAGTAATTTACAAATCTATTTAACTTTCTGGCACCAATTGATTTAAAAGAAAAAAGGTTTTAAAGGGGTACTCAGATGACAGGTGAAAAAAAAACAAATGCAGTAGCATATAACATTGCTTTTTGTCTGCCCCAGTTAATCAAGTTACACTATTAACCAGTTCCAGGACGACCATTGTATGTTGAAACCATTGTATGTTGAGACCATAACTCTATGGAAACCTGGTAATTGGTTCTGAAACTACCAAAATGTCATCAAAAATAGGAAAATGTGAGGATTAAAGAAAAATAAGTAGATAAGTAATAGAAATAAAGCAAGTTCTTACATATAAAAGTAAGAAAGAGCTTCTGGGAGCTTTATATCACTGTCTATGTCAGTGTTTCCCAACCCGGGTGCCTCCAGCTGTTGCAAAACTACAACTCCCAGCATGCCCGGACAGCCAACGGCTGTCCGGGCATGCTGGGAGTTGTAGCTTTGCAACAGCTGGAGGCACCCGGGTTGGGAAACAATAGTTTATGTAGGGGACAGGAGCTTCTTCAGGGTCCTATACAGTACACACAATGTCCTAAATGGAGCCGCCCTTACTTGGTGTCCAAAGGAGCAGCTAACCCTGGCACAGGTAAGGAGTAGTACAGAACTTGTAGTACCTCCCTGTACTGTAGGGGGCGCTACCAGACAGCCAGTCAGTGCATACACTTAAGTAATATAGGTGATTTACCAGTAAAATGCACATTCTGATTGGTCAGTACCTCCAGTTGTGACATGATTCACAGATCTGGACTGTCTGTAGCATTGCATGTTGAGTCAGGTTTCAAGTTACAATGGTCCAGAAAAAAACATTATATGTTGAAACTATGGTATGTTGAGGACATTGTAAGTTGAGGGATCATTGTATTTGCTTGGGGGGGGGGGGTGGAGTTAGTTCTCTTCTCCCTGGTTCAGCAGTTGTTCAGTTCTATAATTCCCAGAATGCAATGCTTTAACTCAGCTCTTCATCAACTTCAACACAGCACTCTCACCCTGCCTACTTCTTTAAGAAAGTAATCTTGCCAGTTTCCCTACCCAGAGTTGCTGGGATTAATAAAAAAAAATAAAAAAGCATTTGTAGGTTTAAGAATAAAATCTGACTAGGCCTTTTATTAAACCCCTAACATCTCAGGAGGAGGCGGAGGGCATGTAAAAAGAAAGAGTAAGCACTGTCGGTGTTAAGGCATAAGACAATATTGAATAAAAATGGGGGGCTGTCCACAGGTTCTTCTTACACCTTTCACCATTTTTGTAGACAGTCTTTGGACCCAATCTATGTTATCAATTTCTCAATATCTTTTTGCAGGTGAGGTTTTCAGCACTAGTGGGACTTCATCCATCTTCCTTCTGTTTATCCCTCTAGCAATACATCTAAGGCTACATTCACACTTCCATTGCACGCCGTCAAGAACGGCCGCCAAACTCTTTCTTATTTTTTATTTGATGGCCATCATTTTGACAGGGTGCAATGGGCAACAACAGGTCCAGATGGACCCCATTTTAGTCAATTGGGTCCGTCAGGCACCACTGTTTTTCAGCGGGAGATAAAGACGGCACAAGCAGTATTTTTTCTCCCTCTATTCTCCCCGGCGGCCCTGACGGCCGTCACACTACTGTGTGACATGGGTAGTGTGGAAGGGGCCTAAGTATTCCAGCCTGGACACACTCTTGACACATCTTGAGGCTCTCAGAAATCACTGCCCCCAAATCCTTCTCTTCTGAAGTCTTCACTAACACTGGACTGCCGATGCAAACTTAGATTCCTTTAAGGATTAGAAGATGCCTTCACCCCAAAGTGAATTAATTTACATTTGGAAACATTGAACTGCGGTTTCCATTGTTTTGACCACTTATCTATTAGAGCATGCTTTGTTTTCTATTTTTAACACACCCCATAACTCCTGTTTGAAAAATTGAGCTTCAAATTTACACAGATTGTATTTTCTATACACTTTCAGATCTTCTCAAAATACATATGACAGAGAAGACTTAAGGGGGTACTACGTCCCTAGACATCTTATCCCCTATCCAAAGGATAGGGGATAAGATTATTGATCGCAGGGGGTCCGGCCGCTGGGACCCTCCACGATCTAAGGGCCATCACCCAGGCTCAATAGGGAGACATGACGACTGTGTTCACTAGTGGTCATCTGGCACAGAGCAGAGAGTTTTCTTCATGCCCCGGATGACAGGGGTGGAATCCGAATGGGTGATAGCAATGTCTGCTTGCTCTCATCGGCGACTAATTCTGATGCCTGATGAATCAACCATTGTGCCAAGAAATGCGTTGCATTTCAGTCATTAAACCAATTTCCTCAATTACCTGTCTGTGTAGTCCGCTCAGCACCACTGGAGTCCTGGCGCCTGCTAGAAGATATACTTTGTTACAGTTCCAGGCAGGAAAGCTGCAGAAGGACCTGATTATACTATTATACACCTTCAGCCAGTGTTGTCTATGGTTTACACAACCCCTTGGGTAAGCACAACAAGCTTATTGGCGTTTGCTCACATTTACCTTATAACACTATGGAGCGCTTTTCTTTCTCCTTCTCTTATTCGGCGCTGGGCACACTAGGAATCCTCCCTTGGAAGCCTATCCCCCCCCCCTTTCCCCGCTCCCATATCAGCGACATATTTGTAATTAAGTCCAATTGGAGAGTTAGCGAAGACCACCTCCGGCTTATGCAGGTGACCCACCAAAGCTGAAGAAGTTGATTCAGCAAAATGTATATGGTCAGAGCAAAATTACAAGTTTATTCGCACCACGTAATAAACAAGTGCAATGTTCTCATGCTTGTAATTAATATAGTTGCTATTATTTCAAATCTATATGCTTTTCTTTACTCCATATCCCCTCCCCAAGCCCCCTGATCCTCTCACCACCTATGTGCACAGTGTGACCAGCAGAATAGTAAGTGCAGCTCTTGATTATAATACCAGATGTAAGGGGGCATGCACACACCACAATTTGTGAATCAGAAGAGGAAATTTCAAAACTGGGTCCTGCTGTATTACTGGCAGATCTGTGCCATACCCCATTCATTCATTTAAAGGGATACTCCACCCCTAGACATCTTATCCCAGGGGTCCCGACGCTGGGGACCCCCGCATTCTACCATACGGCACCCACCTGTAACGGCTTCCGGAACTGCTGGAGGCCCTCAGGCTAATACCATCCCAAGCACGAGAACGGAAGATGGTGACGTCACACACACCCCCTCAATGCAAGTCTATGGTAGGGGGCGTGACAGATGGCCACCATTAGTTTTTTATTTTTATTTTATTTAAACGTACACCCAGGAGAACCACTGCTCTAGAGAAATATAGATGCAGAGGAGTGCCTGTGAAAGGAACCTCTACCTGGAAGAGATTACACTTCTCAATCTATTAACCAAAAAGTCTTTGAGTTCCATACTCCAGATTACAGAAGCTGCTTTGAGAATAGGCATTGGCCTGCCATGGTTTAATCCACAAGGCACATCTGGCTTCTGTGGATAAAGCCATACACCTGAATGAGAGCTTGATATGGAAAACAGCAGAGTGCTTTAAAGGGGATTTCAGTACATATCTGTCAGACAGTAATGGACATGCTTAGAAAGGATCTGTGCTTGTCTTGGGGCTAAATGGCTAAGTTGTTAGATCATAACTAGAGATGAGCGAACTTACAGTAAATTAAAACACAAATGAGTTGCATTTCATTCAAAAGACCAGTGTTTTCTAACCAGGGTGCCTACAGCTGTTGAAAATTGATCTCTCTCCCACCCAGTGGTCGCTCCACCCAGCATGACAGGCTCCCTTTGCACACCTGACTAGTGATGTCATGTTTCTGCCACACTACAAGCTGGGAAAACCTGAGACCAGAGTAATTGTGTATGCTGTTAAAAGAAATTGAGGCGAAAATCACAGAAGAATTGCGAGACCATGTCACACACAGGTACAGCACTATATTATGAACTACACTAAACTTTACAGCCCCTGTAGCATAGTCAAAATAAAAAAATCCTGGAATAACCCTTCAACTATTTCCACATTTCAAGCACTGGTGGTCAAGCACTTTCATGAGCTATCAGCCAAATGTTGGTTTGGTCAACAGCTCTCTCAATCAATATGGTGCATACACACACAAACTTTGGCAGTAAATGGTGTCTGAGAACAAAAGGGTCTGGCAATTGAAATCTAAAATGCCCAAAGCCCTCATCAGTCGGGGGAGGGTCAGGAGGCTGCCATACACTTTAGTCAAAAGTTGGCCAAATCCACTGACTTTCTAGAGTGTATGGGGACCTTTAGCCCATTTGCTAATGCAGTGAACAGCCTTTATAAAGTACCTGTCACCAAAAACTTTTCTAAACTAAGGCTGGGTTCACATCACGTTTTTGCAATACACTTGCCGTATCAGGTTTTTGATAAAACGGATTCCTCAAAACGTGTGTACAAATTTTTATCCGTATACGGTTTGAAAAATGATGTCCGGTTGCATCCGTTTTTTAAGAAAAAAACGTATACGTTTTTAACTTTTCACTCCATTATGAAGTGAAAAGCGGAGACAACCGTATACATTATGGTGCATACGGTTTTGAATGGGAAGTCTATGGGCACGGTTTTCTGTACGGTTGCATTAGTTGTTTTTTTATGAACCCGTATACAGAAACCGTATAGCAAAACCGTGGTGGGAACTAGGGATCGACCGATTATTGGTTTGGCCGATATTCACGATTTTGGACGTTATCGGCAATTACCTTGCCGATAATCCGATAATGTCCCTCCACACCACTGCACCGGCCGCTGCCCCATTGCCTCACCCATCCCCGGTTTTATAATTACCTGTTCCCGGGTTTCACGCTATTTCTGGCTCCTGCGCGTCCTGTGTTACGCTGTGCGCTGCGCAATGATGAGTGACGTCCTCAACGCGAAGTCACCGTCATTGCGCACAGTGACTGCTCAGGAGGATGCCGCAGGAGACAGAAGTAGAGCGGTCCCCGGGAACAGGTAATTATAAAACCGGGAATGGGGGATGCAAAGGGGCAGCGGCAGCGGTCTCTGGCCGGTGCGTGGGGGGGGCGGGGGTGTGAAGGAGTCGGTGCGCCGGGTGGGATAAATAGCCGTTCACTTATACCGGAATATCAGTATAAGTTATCGGCCCTAACCTCCACAGAATATCGGTATCGGCCCTAAAAAAAAATGATATCGGTCGATCCCTAGTGTGAACCCACCCTAACTCAGGCTGCCACCTAACTACTCCTCCCACCCTTAACGAGTACCTGTCACCAAACTAAACTTTTACTACACTGCACAAGAAAATAAAGGGAACACTAAGATAACACATCCTAGATCTGGATGAATGAACTAATCGTATGAAATACTTTCGTCTTTACATAGTTGAATGTGACAACAAAATCACATAGAAGTTATCAATGGAAATCAAATTTATCAACCCATGGAGGTCTGGATATGGAGTCACACTCAAAATCAAAGTGGAAAACCACACTACAGGCTGATCCAACTTTGATGTAATGTCCTTAAAACAAGTCAAATGATGCTCATTAACGTGTGTGGCCTCCACATGCGTTGTATAACCTCCCTACAACACCTGGGCATGCTCCCGATGAGGTGGCGGTCAACTCCCGGACAGTCTGTGGTGCAACATGGCATTGGTGGATGGAGTGAGACATGATGTCCCAGATGTGCTCAATTGGATTCAGGTCTGGGGAACGGGCAGCCAGTCCATAGCTTCAATGCCTTCCTCTTGCAGGAACTGCTGACACACTCCAGCCACATGAGGTCTAGAATTGTCTTGCATTAGGCAGAACCCAGGGCCAACCGCACCAGCATATGGTCTCACAAGGGGTCTGAGGATCTAATCTCAGTACCTAATGGCTGTCAGGCTAACCTCTGGCAAGCACATGGAGGGCTGTGCGGCCCCCCAAAGAAATGCCACCCCACACCATTACTGACCCACCGCCAAACCGGTCATGCTGGAGGATGTCGCAGGCAGCAGAACGTTCTCCACAGCGTCTCCAGACTGCCACATGTGCTCAGTGTGAACCTTTCATCTGTGAAGAGCACGGGGCGCCAGTGGCAAATTTACCAATCTTCGTGTTCTCTGGCAAATGCCAAATGTCCTGCACGGTGTTGGGCTGTAAGCATAAACCCCACCTGTGGACGTCGGGCCCTCATACCACCCCCCTCATGGAGTCTGTTTCTGACCATTTGAGTGGACACATGCACATTTGTGGCCTGCTGGAGGTAATTTTGCAGGGCTCTGGCAGTGCTCCTCCTGATTCTCCTTGCACAAACGCTCTGGTAGCGCCTCCATGCCCTGGACACTACGTTGACAGACACAGCAAACCTTCCTGCCACAGCTCGCATTGATGTGCCATCCTGGATGAGCTGCACTACTTGTGTGGGTTGTAGACTCTCTCATGCTACCAATAGAGTGAAAGCACTGACAGCATTAAAAAGTGACCAAAACATCAGCAAGGAAGCATAGGAACTGAGAAGTGGTCTGGTCTGAGAGGTGGTCACCACCTGCAGAACCACTCCTTTATTGGGGGTGACTTGCTAATTGCCTATAATTTCCCCCCTGTTGTCTGTTCCATTTGCACAACAGCATGTGAAATTCTCAATGTTGCTTCCTGAGCTGACAGTGATTTCACAGAAGTATGATTGACTTGGAGTTACATTGTGTTGTTTAAGTGTTCCCTTTATTTTTTTGAGCAGTGTATATTGTTCCTTGTGTTGCTACAAGGCACTTTGCTACAAGGCACTTTGCTACAAGGCACTTTGCTACAAGGCACTTTGCTACAAGGCACTTTGCTACAAGGCACTTTGCTACAAGGCACTTTGCTACAAGGCACTTTGCTACAAGGCACTTTGCTACAAGGCACTTTGCTACAAGACACTTTGCTACAAGACACTTTGCTACAAGACACTTTGCTACAAGACACTTTGCTACAAGACACTTTGCTATTTACTTGCTGTTAAAATTCTCAACCTATTATATGTTTTTAATGTGATTGAAAAAACAGCTACTAGGTGGCTCTGTTCCCTGACCAAGTCAAACAATTAGTTAGGTCTCCTTTCGGCCTGGCGGGAGACCAAACTCAGGAAGTGCATGTGGGGCATGGCAAAGCACAGCTCTCGCAGGCGTCAGTGACGTTGCGCCTTCTGTGGAACACCCACTTTCTCCTGCCAGGAGCTCACACAATGTGAGCAAGAGAAAGATATGATACAGAGCTTTTTATAGGGAATATTTTTTAAGGGCAGGAGGGGTATTCAGAGTAGTCAGGAAATATAATCTGAGTTAGTTTAGAAAATATGGTTTGATTACAGGTACACTTTAACGATAACGTTACGAACACTAGACTTACAGGACAAGCCAGCAGAAGCGGGGATGAAAAGCAGAAGGTGTTAGCATTATGTAAAGAGAACCTGTGAATTTTTTCCTTTATTGTGGTAAAGTGTTTCTTCAGACTCCAACAAAAACATGCATTGTCAGCATGATTATTTTAGTTGGGAAAGGGAACCAAGTCAAAATATATGCCTGACCCCTCTTTCCCTGTCCTATACTGTTGGTAGATTGTGGTGTTTTGTCAGATGGAAAAACAAAGTCAATAAAACAAATGAGTAAGTAATTTTTTGTTCCAGACCATTTATTCTCCTGCTGAAAAAACAAAAAATGAAAAATAAAAAAAATCTATGGGTGCCAACAGAGCTCCAAGACACCTTCACACTGCAATGTCAAAGATTTTTAAAAAAATGCTATGATGCATCACGTACATATGCAAAGAGTGTGAAGCGCACAGCCGCAAACTTACTATTAGCAGTTCACTGCAGCGGGAACCAGAGCAAGGAGGAAAAATAATAAATACATTTACCCAAATGTCTCCAACCAAAGAATAAGTGTGTTACTCTATGAAGCCTGTTATTTTTTTTGCTAGAGAAAAGCATCCCTTTGGCAGAGGAGCCCAGAATAACTACCTCTGGCAGAATGTTTTTTTTATACAGACATCTCCCATCAGCCCTTTTTCCAAGTGTCTATACAGTAGACTGTATGGTTCAGCACATACAGGAGAGGAGTGAGATCTTTGCTTCAGATCTCTTTTTATATTGCATTCTTTGGCAGAATATGCAATTTTAAATAAAAGTGAAGCCCATTCTATGTTTAAAACATAGGTCATAAAAACAGGTAACATACCGATTTTTTTTTTTACCCTAAAGAGGCAAACATTATTACCTCTTTTCTTAGAAGTGAACACTAACGTGAAACAATAGGATATCAAGGTTTGGTGCTGGAGGGATGATTCCACCAGAACCAATCATGTAAACACAGGCTTCACATGAGAGGGTCCAATCTTTTCATGTACAGCTATGCGCATCTTGGCCCAGAAATTATAAACCCGCTTGGTTCAGAGCAACTCATACACTTGTTAAGATAGGGAGCATGACTGTTCCACGTGGCCATTTAAAGTTCATTTTCACGCATATGTTTTCACCGGTCCATTTCATCTAGCAGTGGTGTGGCGTCCCCTGCAATTGACATGGGTGTACTTTCAATCATGGGACTTGGTGAAGGACGAGGAGTTAAGCGCTGCTTTTGTTTCCGCCTCTCTGCCTCTTTTTCATGCAGCCACTTCTCTGCCATTTTTCCCCAGTCGATAGGCGTTGAACTGCTTGGTCTGGTAGTGAAAAAGGAAGAAAAGAAATTACTATATGTAAAACCCAGTAAAATTTTTTTTTATAAAATAAAATAAATCGTTGCCAGCTAAAACAAGATATACCGTATATACTAGAGTATAAGCGATTTTTCGTGCTGAAAACGCCCCCCTCGGCTTATACTCGAGTGAACTCTCCGCCTGTCAATCTCTTCAATCAATGGTCTTCAACCAGCGGACCTCCAGATGTTGCAAAACTACAACTACCAGCCATCGGCTGTCCGGGCTTGCTGGGAGTTGTAGTTTTGAAACATCTGGAGGTCCGCAGGTTAAAGACCACTGCCGGGCCTTCGTCATCGTCCAGACCCCCCCTTTAGTTTTCTACTCACGTCCCCTCGGTGGGAAGGAAGGGTGAGCTGGTCCGGGCCATCTATGCTGCAGGGACCGTCCGGTGGGGAGGGTTAGTCAGTCCGGGCTGTCCATCTTCACTGGGAGGCCCTCTACTCCGCTCCGATCCGGGCCCCGGACTAGTGACGCTGCCTTGACGACGACCCAAAGGGACCTCCCGCATGAACGTCCCTGTGCGTCATCATCAAGGCAACGTCACTAGTCTGGGGCCGGAGCAGAGAAGAGTGCCTCTCGGTGAAAATGGATGATGACGAAGGCCTGGCAGTGGTCTTCCAACCTGCGGACCCCCAGATGTTTCAAAACTACAACTCCCAGCATGCCGATGGCTGTCAGGGCATGCTGGGAGTTGTAGTTTTGCAACATCTGGAGGTCCGCAGGTTGAAGACCACTGATTGAAGGGATTGACAGGCGGTGATGATGAAGGGGGGGGGATCTGGATGATGACAGGGTGATTATGACGGGGGTCTGGATGATGACAGGGGTCTGGATGATGACAGGGGTGTTAATGACTGGGATCTGGATGATGACAGAGTGATGATGACAGGGTGATGATGACAGCGGTCTGGATGATGACAGGGGTATTAATGACTGGGATCTGGATGATGACAGAGTGATGATGACAGGGTGATGATGACAGCGGTCTGGATGATGACAGGGGTATTAATGACTGGGATCTGGATGATGACAGAGTGATGATGACAGGGTGATGATGACAGCGGTCTGGATGATGACAGGGGTATTAATGACTGGGATCTGGATGATGACAGAGTGATGATGACAGGGTGATGATGACAGCGGTCTGGATGATGACAGGGGTATTAATGACTGGGATCTGGATGATGACAGAGTGATGATGACGGGGGTCTGGAAGATGACAGGGTGATGATGACGGGGGTGTTAATGACGGGGATCTGGATGATGACGGGGGGGATGATGTATTTCCCACCCTAGGCTTATAGTCAATAACTTTTCCTGGGTTTTTGGGGTGAAATTAGGGGCCTCGGCTTATACTCTAGTATATACGGTAATGTCAGCTTCGGTAAGGTTACATATAGTCACAGAAATAGCTCATGAAAGCTTGTAAAACGACATAGCATATTAAAGCACATAACCATAAAGCACACAATGACTGATGTTCATCACTTATTCCCTTGCACTGCAGTGGTATTTAAACTTCCAGAAACTGGTCAGCCTATAAAAATACAGCTAGCATATAAGATTAAAGGGGTACTCTGGTGGAAAACATTATTATTTATTTTATTTTATTTTTTTAAATCAACTGGTTCCAGAAAGTTAAACAGGTTTGTAAATTATTTCTATAAAAAAAAAAAAATCTTAATCCTTCCAGTACTTATCAGCTGCTGAAGTTGAGTTGAAGTTGTACCCCTTTAAGGCTTAATGCGACCTAGGCTGGGACCCAGGTCATACGGGCTAAGAATGCCATGTTGCACTGCCTGAATCATGCTTCGCAGCTGATAAAAGCGAGTGCGGTCTCACTAAATCCCAAAAGTTCATGTGACTCGATCCACCAGAAATTTAGGAAATATTGCAGAGCCGACTTGTGGATCACAATGCCTCCCCCCATTCACTTTTATTAGTTGTGACAGGCACACAACTCTACAGATCTTTGGTGACGTGACCCCAGCCTAAATAGGTCAAAACCAGCCACACGCTTTAGATAAAACAGTGCAGATTCTGGTGACTAATGTTTACGGCCAAATCTTATTCTAACATGCCTGAAACTTTGGTTTCTCAAGAGAACAATCACATCTATCAAAGATGTGTGGCAAATGCTTATCACCCTTCTCCCTGATGCAGTGTTTCCCAGCCAGGGTGCCTCCAGCTGTTGCATAACTACAACTCCCAGCATGCCCGGACAGCCAAAGGCTGTCCGGGCATGCTGGGAGTTGTAGTTTTGCAACAGCTGGGGGAACCCTGGTTGGGAAACAATGTCCTGATGAATAACACGGATGTAGTGCCAATTCAAGCATGCATGTTTATAGGGGAGAGGGGTTAAAAGCTGTAGGCCAAATAATTCATCTGGTTACAATTATTTTGAAGACACATATGGCCTGCATTAGGAATAATAATGTTGTACTCACTTGGACTGTTGTTGCCTGTGCCGGGAACTTGAACTGCTTTGTGAATGGGAGGATTGGGGAGTAGGTGCTGGGGTAGGTGTGGCACTTGGTGGCAGTTGATGGTACTGTGGTGTAGCAATAGGTTGACTAGGAGTGGCGTAAGAATAGCTTGGTGTCATCAGAGGAGTAGCCACAGGTTGCTGAGCAGGCGTTGTGAACACCTTAAAGAACAAGTAGAATAATTAGCACAGGAACAAATGTCATGTCTAAGACAATGTTCTCCCAAAACCAACATCAAATCTAGGCTTAAAAAAAAATAAAAATAATTAAAAAATTGTTAAAAATATTACTACTAGAGTCTCAAGTACTTTGCAAAAACACATATCCAAACAGCACTCTCCAAAGAAGTTCTAAAAAGGAGCACAAATAAGCAACGCCGACTACGACCAACAGTGGTAACCAGTCTACATTTTTCTTGCTATAAAAAAAAAAAAAAAAAAAATTGCTTGTTTGAGAAGACACTTACATGATATGCGCTGCTCCCACCACCACTGCCTCCACCATAACCGTACTGGCTGGATGCCCATTGGGCAGGTGTGGCATTAGGGTTTTGTCCATGTTGTCCAGTGACTGCAGCAATTGCATTAAACATCTGTGAAGTCATGTTTTGTGGCAAGGCATTGACAGCACGAGTAAGATCTGCAAGAAAAAAAAAAATTTGATAAAAAAAAATTTATATATATATATTTTTTTTTTTAATTATTATTATATAAATATATATTATAATATAAATATAAAATATATCTATAAAGTAATATCTATAAAATAATTATATAAAATCATATATATATTTGGGTGTCATTAAATAAAGAACAACATTGTTGTTGGGGAGGTGTTTGTATATTTTGTATTGTAAAAGTCAAAAGCTTAATAAAAAAGATCTGATTTAAAAAAAGAAAAAAACATTTCGCTCAACATTTCACCAGATAGGAGAACTTGCCTGCAAGATTAATATTGGCAGGGGTGGCACTCATGGAGGCCGGTGTCCTTGTTCTGCTGCTGCTGCTTGGAGTAATACCTGATAAACAAAGTCAAATATAGTCACTCCATGTCCCATGATGCTGCTGACTAAATGCGAAATATGCCAGAGCATGCACACGCCAATTCATAATAGGTAAATAGGTAAATTTGAAACAAGACAAGATGAACCTGATTCACAATATATGGTGCGAAGTACTTACCTGGAACAGGATCCTGGTAATGGTCTTTAAACCACCTAAAGAGTCCGTTAACTGTAGGGAATATTTGCCCCCGATATCTGAAGCCTTCAGGTGTCACCGTGACATATTCCACTCTGAGGGAGAAAACAATCAAAGTGAGATGGCTGCTTTTCTGGAAAAAATGAATGGTTTTTCTCTACAGGCTAAAATTTCACAGCCAACTAGGCTCTTACCTTGGTTTTGCTCGTGGTTGATACCCCAATAAAAATTTCCCAGGAAGCTCTTTACAGGCAGATATAAAATACGGGATGAATGTAGGTTTTTCCTTCTTTGTTTTTATTAGGAGCTCTTCTAGTTTCTGTTCACATAGAAAACAAAATTAAATATAATCTAAATACCAACACAAAACATGAAGCTTGTGACGTCATAGCCCCACCCCCTCATGACATCACATCCCACCCCCTCAATGCAAGTCTATGGGAGGGGGCGTGACGGATGTCACGCCCCCTCCCATAGACTTGCATTGAGGGGGTGGGGCATGATGTCATGAGGGGCGGGGCTATGACGTCACAAGCTCCCGGCACCAGCGTTCGGAACAGTTTGTAAGGGTATGTTCACACTTGATGGATATATTGAAAATTTGTTATGGGATTTTCCCAAATAAACGCAATAGGAAAATAAAGGAAGTCCAGCATGTCCAACAACGATGACACTTACCTTCTTGTCGCCATTGTTACAGTCCTGGTAGTACTTGTGGTTGATTAGATCTCTTGCAAAAGAAGCCATGGGCTGGACAAACCGAGCAATGATTTCATCCAGGTCCTCAAATTCCTACACAAAATTGTATGAACAAAGTAACAATCTAGTTTCAATATGAAGTCATATTTCTACAAAAATAACATTTAGAAGTATAATCAATTCCAGTCTAATATTAGGAAAATTTCACAGTCCACATGGTAAGCTAAAAATGTTTGCTTGTCCCAGTTCTGTGCCTTCTACATATTCGGGAAACAGTGGCCATGTACTGTTTCCATAACCTCCATGTACAAAGCCCATTCTCCATTTAATTCCCATGGGTCAGGAAACACTCCGGTCCACTGACAGGGTATGGTCCAAGTGGTGGGAGGCTCAGCCATCGCATGTTACACCAAGTAATATGCCATCATTTTTTGAGGTAAACTCTGTGAGGTAAATGTTCCTCAGCATCATTTACACTTTATACACATTAACAGTCATGGCAGTCCCATACCATTGCATTCTAGGACTAATAGGACTACTTTAGCATACCTCAGTATTTATCCACAGTGTGGAGCCCAAGCTGAAGGCATTTTCTTTTCCTTCCTCTCGTACATCCACATGTTGGTAGATTCCCTCGCTGACCTTCCAGGTGACTGTTAGATGATTTTCTCCTTTACTGCTTGGACGGATGATAACATCGCCCTGATCCATTGTCTCCATCATTTTCTCTGCTTGCTTAAAGTTTATATTGTGGAAAGAGGGGTGTGCGATGACTCGCTTGATGTATGCTGCAAGAGGAAATCATTAATATTATCGTAAGTCATGTTATGAATTTTTCACATTAAAAGCAACTAGGACAAATCAAGCAGCCACCAATACATTCAAAGATTACTAGAACACATAGGATACTTATCAATATAAAATGACACATGCTATATTTGATTTACTTCACTTGCTTTAGACAACGGTTATAATTCTTAGTAAAGATCGACCGATTATCTGTTTGGCCGTTATCGGCCGATATTCACGATTTTCGACGTTATCGGTATCAGCAATTACCTTGCCGATAGGTGGTGGTTGGACTGGAGGACCCCAGGACAGGCAGGGAGAGAGAAGCGGGTGGTGGCGGCAGTCTCTGGCCTAACAAAAGCCGCTGCAGTTTATTGATTTAAAGCACCCGCTTTAGATCATTGATCTGCAGCGGGGCCGGGGGGAGGGATGCGGTGCTGAAATAGCCGATACCGATAACTTATACCAATATTCCGGTATAAGTTATCGGCCATCGGCCTTAAAGTCCACAGATTATCGGTATAGGCCCTAAAAAAAATAGATATCGGTCGATCCCTACTTTTTAGCAGTAGAAACAAAAGATGGCACAGCTCCTAGGCCTGTACATATATACTTACAGCACTTTTATATTAAATGGGTACTCCTGGGTAAGGAATTACATGCATGCTCTCTATAAAGCTAACAAATGATATTTAGACAATTAACTAGGTTGATGTCAGGGAAAACAATGGGCTATGGGTTTAGTTCCCCGGAGTACCCCTTTAAGTGCATTGCTGCAGCACTATAAATAGCAACTTTCATCAAGAGGTTAAGGCGCCATGTGACGCGCCACATAAAAATGACTTACTCTTCAAACACTGTAAACCAGGGGTCTCCAAAGTGTGGCCCTCCAGATGTTGCAAGACTACAACTTCCAGCATGCCCGGACAGCCAACGGCTGTCCGGGCATGCTGGGAGTTGTAGTTTTGCAACATCTGGAGGACCACACTTTGGACACTGCTGCTGTAAACTGACCAACTTCATATAAGTCTATACAAATTGATCAATAGTGACTTACTTGTCCGCTGCTGTTTCTTCTTCAGGTCTTCCTCTTGTTTTAGATGTGCAGACTCTGTATCAAAGTCATAATAAGTGTCCTTAGGTAACTTCCACTCATTGTTTTTATCCATCAGATCAGATGTACGGCACGTCATGTCCACACTGAATTTTTCAATGTTGATTTTCATTATTCGGCAGTGAACAGTCATGCCCACCTATAATGGAGAAAGGATTAGCCTATTAGTCATGCTACCTATACAGCTGGTGTGAACTGCTAGATGTCAAATGTCATGCAGAGCATACCTTTACTCGTTCTTCAGGCCTCTTCACTACTTTATCACTGATGAATTTGGTTGGAATGAAGCCAGTTACACCATTATCCAGCCTGGTTCTAACACCAATTGCTTGACCAGGACAAGAGCCACTGTCAAAATGATTCCATACCTGTAGCATAGATTAAATCAATTAGTTCTCGCATAAATTTAGTAGCCGTGATATTAGGGTCATTCATATATTTTATCTACCTCACTGAGTTCTGGAAAGTTATCTTGCTGACAGAATGGACACTGCCAAAGTCCTGTCTCATCATTTCTGATCGCCTGGTCATAACTTTCTCCTTGTGGTCGCCTGTGTGCAATCCCTGTTACGTTACAGGTGATAAGTTTACCTGAAAAGAGAATGATTGTAATTTAATGAGTAACTAATATCTATGCAGCACAATAAAGAAGATCACATCAAACCACAGGCCAGTCAGTCTTTCCATTCAAACCAGGGGGGACCTAGGACCTTCTGTTCTTAATCAGTGGGGATCCCAGTGATCAGACCCCCAGTGATCAGTACATACCCTATCCTGCAGATAAGAGGGATCTGTGTCTAGTGGAAAACCACTTTTATTTGAGAAGTGTAGGTCTGGAGATACCGAGCAAAGCTGAAACCATAGTGGACAATAATAGGGCACCATGGTCATGAGAAACTTAGTGTGATGCAGTTGACAAATTTAGCATTTTCTATACGGACTACTGTCAAAAATATAAATGTGCTGCACTCTTAGCCTCGCAGAGGGTACAGGAAATACTCCAGCTGACACATGTGAGGAGCTCCAGACCTGCGTCTGCCTCCTACGGACACTAAGCTGAAACGGATTAGCTCAGAGTCAGTGGGTGGGGTATATCCTGCCAGGAAGGGCCGACTTCTTTTTTTGTTAATGCCTAGTGTCAGCAAGATATACCCAAGGTTCCTGTGTCCCCCAATGGAGCCGAACGAGAAATTCACCAATATTAGCACAGGATAATATAAGTACCAGATGCACGCTGGTTTGAGCTAGCTCAAAACAATTATCCTGGTAGAAAAAGCGATGAAATTCTTTTGTAAATAAAGTTGAACACTGCATGACTTGGAAGCTATAGACCATATACTCAACACTTTTGTGCATCAGAAAATGCTTGTGCGCATCAGAAAATGGGAAAGTGTTACTACAAGTGGTTTTGCTAGTTGAATTAGTGCACTCACCTATGTAGAAAGTCTCTGGTGTTTCCCTGGTGAGCATGTTGAATACTTCTTCAGGATTGGGGGATCGGTATGGAGTCCTAAGGTCTTTGTATCTACAGCTGAGCTCCGCACGAATATCATACAATGTAATATGCTTGTCACCATAACCCTGTAAGGAAGTATTTAACATTTTATTATAAAGCAATTAGAGAGAGAGAGAGAGATAATAAAGCAAAAGCAGCAACCACCAGTTGGTCACCTCACCAAATAAGTTGCAAAAGAAAAAAAAAAATATATGCACCAGACTAAATCTAAAGAATTATTAATTTTGCATAAAACAAACCTGTCTCTCAAGTTCCTCTGCAAATGCATCCAGATCAAGATCTTTTAATCTTTCAGGATTTTCGAGAATTTCTTCTAGTGCTCCAGCTGGGTTGGCATCTTCAGCAGATTCATCATACTCTAAGGCATCTACAGCCATCTTACGAGCCCACTCATAAGTTTCTGGATGTACTCGTGAACCATCTAGGACTTCAATATAGGAATCCGTACTAAATGTGTAAAGATAGTAGGATGTAAGAACTACATAGTTGTAAACACAGATCTGTCCCAAGCTTTTCCATTTCAACTTCAAACTAAAACAAACCTGTCACCAAGAGAGTTTGTGTCAATCTTAATAAAGCCAGCACAGTTGATAAAGACCTTAGGTCCCATATGACACATTGTGACCAGCTGGGTACGATTTTCCAAACGTGTATTATTCTGCTTTAAGATCTGTAAAGAACCACAACATTAAGACTAGTCTAGCCGAGTAAATGCAATAAATATAGAGAATACCAGTGTATCAGAAGATTTGCTACTTGCCTTCAGCAGATGCAAGCCTTTACGGGATCCAAGTCCACAGACATACTGAATGAGCGACTGTGTGTACGGATGAGCTATGGCCCTGTTGACATCCACTCCCACTTCATTTACTCGGTTAATAAATTCACAATACAGGGCATTTAGCAATTCCTCTTTTACTACTTGATCCTAGCAAAATAGAAATAAATTAGAAAACAAGATGGGCTTATAAAGAGAACACCGTGCAAAAGCATTAACAAGCACTTACTTGTAATGGATGCAATTTCAGACACAAGATATCATCATCCGTGCTGCAGACCTGAGAAAATTCTATCAAGGGATCTTGGATGCGTCGTGCAATGGAAACTGCCTGGCGTAAAATTGGAGGGTAATCTCGGAAGTCATTCTGTGAAAGAAAGAAATATATCATCTACACAATCTATTGGCTAAATTGTAAAGTGCGAAATAAAGTTAAAAAAAAAAACACATCACACAGTAATAGATCTAGATAATTCTCAACAAAGTAAAGCAATTTATATATTTTTCTACTTTTATTAAACCACAATATGTATAAAGTAAAGTTTTCATATCTTACTTCAGATTTTTTGCTGTTCATATACAAAACTGCTAACTCATTGTCCACCATTTCTACCCCAATAGAAGACATCTGCTGGCCTTGCTCAAGCTCTTGAACTATGCGTTTAACATCTTCGACCATCATTTGTGCATCCCTACAATAAAGAAAATATTACATGTAATAAAACAAACTATTCAACTAGAACTAGACAATTCAAGGCTCAGTGAAGCAGATTGGTAACCGACAATGCAGGCATTTTTTTCTTTATGTGTGACTCCAAAAGGTCATAAAATGATTAGGCTATATTTACACAGTGGAATTCTGCAGAAATATTCCGCTCCTAAAGTCCCCTGCAGCAGAGTCTCATTGATTTCAATGCACTGTGCACATGGTGGAATTTCCGTAGCAGAGGTTTCTGTGTCGGAAATCCCCATTCGGGTGTCCGCAGAAATAATGGTAGTCTATTCTTTCTGCCGATTCAGCTCGGAAATGCATTGCAGTGTAAGAGATGGTGCATTTTTTCGAGTGTACCTAGCACTCGCCGGAACCATAATATGTGAGTAATGTCTGCATGGAAATAACCGTGTGAACATAATCTTACCCTGTTATAATCTGACTGTTGGGACAGTCACTTCATAAAGAATGGGGTTGTGTTTGCTTCTTCTCACCCCACTGAGGTGTATGGGCATTACCAAAAGTGACAAGTACATTATTTTTTTTTATGTACCTTTTTTTTTTTTTTTTTTTAAACTGACATTTACCAAGTAGATAAAGAGTTCTATTGTCTTTTCGAGCCATTCACAAAACAATTCCTTTTTGTTGTTATTGCAATTTTAAAAGAGCATGCTGTTAAATTGAACAAGACAATACATTTTAATAAAAAAAAAAAAGCATGTTCCAATTAAAAAGTAGCATGATATACAAAAGAGTAATTGTTTATCAATTGATAAGAATACACACAAATTTATATAGTGCCTTTACAACATCAAGTTCCAGCTTGGAGAAAAAATATTTTTTTTACACTTACTGTAAAATCTCTCTTTCTCAGAGGATTCATTGGGGGGACACAGGAACCGTGGGTATATCTTGCTGCTACTAAGAGGCTGACACTAGGCCTTAATAATAAAAAAAAAAAAAAAAAAAAGAAAAAGAGGTCGGCTCCTCCTGGCAGGATATACCCCACCCACTGACTCTGAGCTTATCAGTTTTAGTCCCAATGCTGTAGGAGGAACCGAAAATCATAAGAGTCCGAAAAAGGCCCAGCCAAAAACAAATTAACCAACTTACAGATAGGCAACCAGTCAACAAACTAAAAACCAACAGGGTGGGAGCTGTGTCCCCCAATGGATCCTCTGAAAAAGAGATTTACGGTAAGTCTAAAAAGTCTCCTTTTCTCATTCGGCTCCATTGAGGCACACAAGAACCGTGGGACGTACCAAAGCAGTCCCCGGGATGGGAAGCAAAACCAACCAGAATTCAGGCAGATGCAAAGCCACTGCCGCCTGCAGCACCTCACGCCCCAAACTGGCATCAGCAGAAGTGTGCACCTGGTAAAACTTGGTGAACGTATGGAGGACCAAGAGGCCGCCTTACACACCTGCAGGGCCAAGGCCCTGTTGAAGACCGCCCAAGAGGCACCAACAGGGCGAGTGGAGTGAGCCCTAACCCCAGAATGGGGGAGGTTTCCCCTTAGAACGATAAGCCTCTGAAATGGCAGACCTAATCCACCGAGAGATGGTAAGGTAAACCCTTGCGTCGGCCTTCCGGAATGACGAACAACAAATCAGAATGTCTTAAGGAAGAGGTGGCAGAGAGGTAAACCCGCAAAGCCCTGACCACGTCCAGATTGTGGAGAGTGCGCTCCTTAGGATGAGATGGAGCTGGACAAAAGGAGGGAACGACAATATCCTCATTCAAATGAAAAGAGGAGACCACCTTCGGTAGAAAGGAAGGCACTGGCCGGAGCACGGCCTTGTCTTGGTGAAGCACCAGAAAGAGGGGGTTGGCAGGAGAGCGCCGCCAGCTCTGACACCCTACTGATGGAAGTCACGGCAATGAGGAAGGACACCTTCCAAGAAAGAAAACAGAGATGTCCCGGAGAGGTTCAAACTGGGAGCACTGTAAAGCGCCAAGAACCAAAATTCAGGTCCCAAGGTGGAGTGGGAGACCTGTAGGGCGGAATCTAAAGTGCCACCCCTTGCTGGAAAGTGCAAACATGCAAATCAGACGCCAAGGGGTGCTGAAAAAGAATGGAAAGCTCGGACACCCGTCCTTTGAGGGAACCGAGTGCTAACCGCGTTTCTAGCCTCAAATGTAAAAACACAAGCAGGTTCGTTAAGGAAAAATGAACAGGAGACAGAACGGGCCTTGCACCACCGAAAATAGGCCCGCCAGGTCCTGTGATAAATCCTAGCAGAGGACTGCTTACGTGCCTTAAGCATGGTGCAAATGACCCGGGACGAAAAACCCAGAACCTTTAGCACTGCGTTTTCAACAGCCACGCCATCAAACACAGTGGCAGTGAATTGGGGTGGCAAAGCGGACCATGAGAGAGAAGGTCGGGCCGACCGGAAGCCGAAAGGGGACATCTGCTACGAGACAAACCACAAGCGCTGAGGCCAATCTGGCGCCACCAGAATTGCCGAGACGCCTTCCGCCTTGAGCTTCCTCAGCACCATGGGCAGAAGAGGGAGCGGAGGGAAGAGGCAAGGAAGGGTGAACTGTGCCCAAGGCAACCAACGCATACATGGCCAGAGGATCACGGGACTTAGTCACGAAGGCTGGAACCTGCCGGTTGAGGCAGGACACAGAGGTCCACGTCCGGCATCCCCCAACGGTCGCAAATGGTCGCTAACACCTCCAGGTAGAGAGACCACTCCCCGGGATCGGGTGAGGAGCTACTTAGAAAGTCCGCTTCCCAATTTTCCACCCCTGGGATGTGGATCGCCGATATGGAGGGAACGTGGCATTCCACCCAACTCAGAATCTTGGACACTTCAGCCATGGCAGCGCGGCTGCGAGTGCCCCCTTGCCATTTAATGTAAGCCACAGCCGTGGTGTTGTCTGTCTGAATTGGAACTGGACGGCCCCAGAGAATCGACTCCCAGTGAAGGAGACAAAAGGAAGATGTCCCGGAGCTTCAGGACATTGATGGGCAGACGAGCTTCCTGAGGGGACCAGCGGCCCTGTACGATCCTGTCCAGAAAAAAATGCCTCCCCAGGCAAAGAGGCTCACGACTTGCCAATGCAGCAGGAGAAACAAGCAATCCTCCCAAAGGAGAGGAGAGCGGAGCCACCAAAGAAGTGATCGACGTGTCACAGTGGACAGACTGATCCGGCGGTGGAGGGATAGTGGAGACTTGTCCCAGAGAGTCAGGATGGCCCACTGAAGAGGGTGGTACCAGAACTGCGCAAAGGGAACAGCTTCCATGCACGAACGGATGGACACCGGATGTGGGCGATGCAAGAGGCGGATCCCGGACAGAAGAGTGCGCCGCATGTACGTTGGAAGAAGAACCCGAGCCTTCTCGGTGTCGAATCAAAGGCCCAGGAAAACCAGAGACCGGGAAGGAAAGAGATTGGAATTCTCCTTGTTGATCAACCACCCGAAACTGGTCAGAGTCTGAAGCGTGATGTGGAGACTCTCTCTGCTTTGGGCAAGGACGGGACTTTTATCAACAGGTCGTCCAGATAAGGAAGCAGTGACACTGTTTGGGAGCGGAGGATGGCAATCAGCGCTGCCAGGACCTTCGTAAAGACCCTGGGGGCAGTGGCCAGCCCGAAAGGCAGAGCCACAAACTGAAAATGGCCTGTCGGAACCACAAACTGCAGAAAACGGTGTGGCGGAAAAATTGGGATGTGCAAGTATGAATCCCGGATGTCCACAGACTAGAGGAATTCGCCCTGATCCATGGATGCAACAACCGAACGGAGAGATTCTGTTCGGAAGTGTCGAAGGCGTAGATGTTAATTGAGGAGCTTCAGATCAAGAATCGGATAAACAGTTTCCCCCTTTTTGGGAACAACAAAAAGGTTCAAATAGAAGCCCAAAATACGTTCCTGGACCAGAATCGGCACGATGACTCCCTGCGCCAAAAGAGTGTGAAGTGCCGACAAAGGCTGCAGCCATGTCCGGATAGAGGGGAGGCCGGGACAGGAAAAAAACGACCCGGGGAAAAGAACCAAACTCTGTACGGTAACTGTCGGAAACGACATCCCGAACACAGGAATCCTGGACCTGCGCCAACCAATTGTCCCGAAAGTGGGACAAGCTACCGCCCACCAGAGGAGAAGACTCGGGTGGGGGCGCCCCTTCAGGCTGAGGTAGGCTTGCAAGTACTTGACTTGGCAGAGAAACGTCCAGAACAGCCATCCTGCTTCCAGGAGGGGCAAGTAGGCGCTTTCCTGGACTGCGCAGATCCTGGCTTGTCCTGACACCCTGAGCCAAGGGAACGAAAGGAAGAGGTCTTACAGCCAGAATCGGTGCAACGCACGTGATTCTGGGGAAGGAGAGAGCTCTTACCGGCGGTAGCTTCAGAGATGATTTCATCCAGTCTTTTTCAGAAAAGGCAGCCACCCGTAAAGGGCATCTCAGTGAGAGATTTCTTAGAGGCAGTGTCAGCCTTCCAAGCCTTAAGCCACATAGAGCGGCGAATGGCTACCAAGTTGCCCGAAGCCAAGGCTTCACTGCATGCAGATTCTAAGGAAGCCAAACAGATACTCGCCAGCGTTGGAGATCTGGAGTGCTATGTCAGCCAGATTGTCAGGAGGAGCCCCAGATAACACACCTTGGCGGAGTTGAGAGGCCCAGTCCGACAGGCCTTTGGTTACCCAAGTTGCGGCAAAAGCAGGAAGTAAAGATGAGCCAACCGCCTCATAGGCGTACTTTGCCAAATTTTCAATCCGCTTGTCTACGGGGTCCCTGTAAGAAGTCCCATCCGCCAGAGGAAGAGTGGTGGATTTGGATAAGCAGGAGACTGGAGGGTCAACTAAAGGCTGGGCGGTCCATTTGGAGACCAGGTCCTGGGAAAATGGAAACATAGCCTTCAACCATTTTGACCCTTGGAATCGCTCCTCCGGCTGCTTCCAGGCAGTCTCCAGCAAGTCATCAAACTCCTTATGAGAATTGAAGACCTTGGGAGAGTGGAGAGTGTGGCGAAAGGAAACTTCTAGAGCAGAATCCGAAGTTCCAGGGCCATGTAGGTGAAAGGTGTCCATGACAGCTGACACCAAGCTGTCCACCATGCCGGACATGGATGACAGCTCTTCAAATTCTGATTGTGGATCCGAGTCTGACTCCACCAATTCGCCAGGAGACCGGGAATGAGCAGTGGAGGCTCTGGATCTGGGTGACACGGATCTGGCTTGGTGGGCCGGAGATCGGGAACAGCCACTAGGGGAGGAGCGACCACGTGATCGAGGATGCTGCCTAGAAGATGGGGACCGGGAACGAGATTGACCTACGCTCAGGAGAGGAATCAGAATAAATGACCCTGGGACGCCTGTGAGAGCGTCGGCGGCCCAATGACACCAAACTCGCCTCCTGGGAAGGAGGATGCCAGGAGGAATGCTTTAAGGCAGTAGCCACCTCCCTGGAGACCTGTGCCAGATCAGAGATCATCTGAGACAGTGAAGACACCCAAACTGGAGGAGGGTCAGAGACCACGTGCACCAAGGAGCTATCCTGGGTGGGAGGATTGGGGCATGATGCAGAGTAGGCAGAGCAGGTGGACACAGCCGAACCACTTGGCAACTTAATGTTACATCCCGAGCAAGCATAGTAAGTGACCAAAACAGAGACCAGCGGTCTGTTAGAGGGTTCAGAGCTGGGTACGGACATTGCAAATCAGATAAGTCAGCTATCCCAGAGACAAAAGAAAAAGGAACAAGCTCACCCAGGTTCCTGTGTCCTGAAGACGCAGTTGTCTTGCAGAGAAGATTGCAGCAACAGGAGCAGCTTGCAGCAACAGGAGCAGCGTGTAGCACAGGTGGAGAAGGCTCAGTAGTAGCAGACTGCGGTCCCAGGAGTAACTTGCAGCAACAGCCTAGCCTGGGGGACTCTGCAGTCAAGTGACTTGCCAGCAGCACCAAACGCGCTCAGTTGCGGCGCACGTGACCTGCGTCACCTTCCAGTGTCTCCTATAGGCTAAAGGAAGTGGGGGGGAGGAGACTAGTGAGCAAATCCTCATAGCAAACCTCTGCTGCTCTGGACAGTTCCTGAGACCAGACAGAAATGTCAGCAGAGAGCACCGTTGTCATACAGAAGAACAACTCAACTTCAGCAGCTGATAAGTACTGGAAAGATGAAGATTTTTTAATAGAAGTCATTTACAAATTTAACTGTTTAACTTTCTAGAGCCAGCTGATATGGAAAAAAAACAGTTTTTTACTGGAATACCCCTTTAACCCCTTAACGACGCAGAACGTATAGTTACGTCCTACGCCGGCTCCCGCGATATGATCGCGCCGCGCTCCCGCATCATATCGCGTTGGTCCCGGCGCTCATCAACGGCCGGGACCCGCGGCTAATACCACACATCGCCGCTATGTGCGGTATTAACCCTTTAGAAGCGGCGGTCAAAGCTGACCGCCGCTTCTAAAGTGAAAGTGACCCGGCTGCTCAGTCGGGCTGTTCGGGACCGCCGCGGTGAAATCGCGGCGTCCCGAACAGCTTGCAGGACACCGGGATCGGCGAAGGACTGCTCCTTCCGATCGGCGAAGGACTGCTCCGTGCCTGAGATTCAGGCAGGAGCAGTCAAGCGCCAATAACACTGATCACAGGCGTGTTAATACACGCCTGTGATCTGTGTAAAAGATCAGTGTGTGCAGTGTTATAGGTCCCTATGGGACCTATGACACTGCAAAAAAAAAAGTTTTAAAAAAGTGTTAATAAAGGTCATTTAACCCCCTTCCCTAATAAAAGTTTGAATCACCCCCCTTTTCCCATAAAAAAAATAAAACAGTAAAAAAAAAAAAAAATAAACAAACATATGTGGTATCGCCGCGTGCGTAAATGTCCGAACTATAAAAATATATCATTAATTAAACCGCACGGTCAATGCCGTACGCGCAAAAAAATTCCAAAGTCAAAAAAACTGCATTTTTGGTCACTTTTTATACCATTAAAAAATGAATAAAAAGTGATCAAAAGTCCGATCAAAACAAAAATCATAACGATGAAAACTTCAGATCACGGCGCAAAAAATGAGTCCTCATACCACCCTGTACATGTAAAAATAAAAAAGTTAGAGGGGTCAGAAGATGACATTTTTAAACGTATAAATTTTCCTGCATGTAGTTATGATTTTTTCCAGAAGTACGACAATATCCAACCTATATAAGTAGGGTATCATTTTAACCGTATGGACCTACAGAATAATGATAATGTGTAATTTTTACTGAAATATGCACTGCGTAGACACGGAAGCCCCCAAAAGTTACAAAATGGCGTTTTTTCTTCGATTTTGTCGCACAATGATTTTTTTTTCCGTTTCGCAGTGCATTTTTGGGTAAAATGACTAATGTCACTGCAAAATAGAATTGGCGACACAAAACATAAGCCATAATATGGATTTTTAGGTGGAAATTGAAAGGGTTATGATTTTTAAAAGGTAAGGAGGAAAAAACGAAAGTGCAAAAACTGAAAAACCCTGAGTCCTTAAGGGGTTAAAGTCCATAAACTTCTATGGGATTCCACACTCCCATTCACACTTCTGAATTTCCACTTGTTCTCTTTTTCCTGTTTAGGTTTGAAATACATAATAACAAAACTAGATAATGTGATATGGACCCTATCCACCAAAAAAATGCATTATGTGGGACATACCGATTCTCTCCAGCTATGGCGACCACATGAGGTTTCTTGCTTATCAAGAACTTTTTCAGTGTCTCCATGTCCTTAGTCTATGAAAAGTAAAAGTAAAATTTCAGTGTTTCACTTTAGTAATTTACAACATAACACAACGAATAAGACAGTAGAGCTAACCTTCCTCTCTCTTTCTTCTTCCCGCCAAGCATTCTTTCTTTTGGTGAAGTATGGTAAGCGCAGGAAGTCTGTTACTTCACCCTCTCCATTAATCAGGGAGCAAAATACAGGGTGATCTCTAAAAAGCAAAATAGGAAAAACATAAGCACCAATTTGTGATAGATCATAGAAACCAAGGTCTTCAATGGATCTATTTCTCTGGTGTTTTGATCAGCAATGTAATACATCCACATTAAATTCAGAACTACTAGTATAAGTTTCTCGATCAGCTCTATTAGGGGACACAGTAACCATGGGGTATATCTTGTTGCCACTAGGAGGCTGACACTTGGCTTAATAAATAAAAAAAAAAGAGGTTGGCCCCTCCTGGCAGGATATACCCCACCCACTGACACTGAGCTAATAAGTTTTAGCTTAGAGTCCTAGGAGGCAGACGCAGGTCTTGAGTTTCTCTAGGCCTGGTCTTTTTGTTATTTTCTAGTTTATAAAGTTTTTTTTTTTTCCTATTTAATTATTTTTCTAGGTTGGGGGTGACAGGAGCATGGCACTGCCTGGTCCCCCTATTTGCGACTATAGGGCATGGTTCATAGGGTATGAATCGTTAACACTTTCTCGCCATCGACCAGCATTGAAGGTGGTGCCTTGGGTCCAGGCCCCTCTTGCCCCGCTTTTGCAGCCTGGTATGATGCAGGTGGCACCAGGCTGGCTGAAGACTTCAGGGGTGAGTATAACCATCTGCACAGGTAAGTATATCATCTCTGCTCCCCCCTCTAGGGCTTACCTTAGAAGAACTCCGGGAATGTCCCTGGGTCTGGCATATTTAAGCCCTCTGCCCCTTCATGCTGCACGCTGCTCCTGTTGCTAGTGTGACAGGCTAGACAGTGTCCCCTTGTCTGGCCGGGACTTTTGGCCTTTCCCCTTCCCTTCTGGACATCAATGCGGTCTCCGTCCTATTTTAGGGGGCACCGCAGCAGGCCGCAGGAGGAGCAGAGGTGGCGACCGGCGCGCGCCATTAATTTAGCTCGCGGCATCGGCCTGGTACGCTCCAGCAGTAGCTCAGCCCCCTGATACTCTTGCGCGCTTATCTTCCGGAGCTCCTGTTGGTTGCTGGAGGGCCGTCGCAAGGTGGATAGAGAGGTGCCGGGGTAAGGCGCAGTCGAACTCATTCTCTCCGCAAAACCTCTTCCTTTCGTACGTTTGGCTCGGGTCGCCAGGGCGAGACGGCATCTGCACAGTCGCGGAAGTCCCCTACCTTCTAGCCACGCCCCTCCTGAAAGCAGGACGGTCGTTCTGGACATTTCTCTGCCAAATCAGGTCCCCGCAAGCCTACCTCTGTCTTTCAGGACCGGACGGTACAAGGCCGCTGGTCTCCTCAGGAAGCTCGGCTTCCCATCAATGTCCTGGGCCTTCGGGCCATCTTTCTTTGTCTCCTTCACTGGGAGCCGTTTCTCCAGGGCCATCCTGTTCAGATTCAGATGGATAACACCAGAGGTGGCTTATGTCAATCGCCAGGGGGGAACTTGCAGCAATGACAGATGTGTCAAAAATTCTTGTCTGGGCAGAGCACCAGATTCCCTCCTTATCGGCGATCCACATTCCGGGAGTGGACAATTGGGAGGCGGATTTCCTCAGTCGCTCCTCTCCCGACCCAAGGGAGTGGTCTCTCCTCCCAGAGGTGTTTGCAGCAATTTGCGACTGATGGGGAACTCTGGACGTGGACCTATTTACGTCCTGACGAAACCAGCAGGTGCCCGCCTTCGTGACAAAATCCTGCGATCCACTGGCTCTAGCAATGGACACTGTCATTCCCTGGTCTCTGTTCCCCCTTCCTTACCTCTTTCCTCCGCTTCCCCTCTTGCCCAGGGTGATGAGGAAGCTCAAGGCGGATGGCGTCCCAGCGATTCTAGTGGCACCGGATTGGCCCCAGCGTTCATGGTTCGCTGACGTGGTGCGTCTCGTAGCGGATGTTTCCTTTCGGCTTCCGGATCGGCCCAAACTGCTCTCGCTCAAGGTCCTCTTTGCCACCCCAATTCACTTCCGCTGCGTTTGACGGCGTGGCTGTTGAGACCGCGGTGCTGAGGGCTCGTGGTTTATCTCTTCGAGTCATTCGCACCATGCTCCAGGCACGTAAACTATCCTCCGCCAGCATTTATTACAGAACTTGGCGGGCCTATTTTCGGTGGTGCGAAGTCCATTCTCTATCTCCTGTCAAATTTTCCCTGCCGAATCTCCTTTCCTTTCTGCAGTCGGGGCTGGAAACACGTTTGGCACAGAGTTTGCTCAAGGGACAGTTGTCTGTGCTCTCTATTCTTTTTCAGCGCCCCCTGGCTTCTGATTCTCATGTGCGCACTTTCCTTCAGTGGGTGACGCACGAGATTCCGCCCTACCGGTCTCCCACTCCGTCTTGGGATCCGAATTTGGTCCTCGGCACCTTACAGGTTGCCCCATTTGAGCCTCTTCGGGAGATCTCTCGCTTTCTTTCTTAGAAGGTGTCCTTTCTCATTGCCGTGACTTCCATTCGCTGGGTGTCTGAATTGGCAGCTCTCGCTTGCCGACCCCCCTTTCTGGTCCTTCACCAGGAGAAGGCTGTGCTTTGGCCGGTGCCTTCTTTTCAACCAAATGTGGTCTCTTCTTTTCATCTGAATGAGGATATTCTGCCCAGCTCCCTTAACAATTTAGATGTGGTCAGAGCTCTGAGGATTTACCTCTCGGTCGCTTCTTTTCGGTGGTCCGATGCACTGTTCATCCCGGAGGGATGTCGCAAGGGTTTCCCTGCTTCTAAAGCGACCAACTCACTGTGGATCTGGTCTGCCACTTCAGAGGCCTATCGTTCTATGGGGAAGGTCCCCCCTTTCCAGGTTACGGCTCATTCCACTCGCTCTGTTGGGGCCTCTTGGGCAGTTTTCAATACGGCTTCGGCCCTGCAAGTCTGTAAGGCGGCCATTTGGTCGTCCGTGCACACGTTCACTAAGTTTTACCAGGTGCACACTTCTGCGTCTGCTGACGCCAGTTTGGGGCGTAAGGTGTTGAAGGCTGTGGTGGCTTTGTCATCCATTTTTTTTATACTTACTGTAAAATCTCTTTCTCGGAGGATCCATTGTTGTCTGGGTACCCAAATTCCTATCTGTGGGTGGTGCCGGTGGGCTGGAAAAGGTGGATGCAGTCCTAGGAGACTCTCTCCTAGGACTGCATCCACCTTTTCCATCCCACCAGAGCACCTGAAAGCTGAACTAATGTATGCAGGCTAAAGTCAACAACTGCCGAGCAGAGAAGTCCGCGATGAATAGAATTACTGTAAGTTCGCTCATCTCTATTGATCATTTTTGGCTGGGCTATTTTTGCATTTTAGTTGTTGTTGGTTTCCTCCTACTGTTTTGGGACTAAACTGATTAGCTCAGTGTCAGTGGGCAGGGTATATCCTGCCAGGCGGGGCTGACTTTTTTCTTAAGCGATTTTACAGTTAGTATAAAAATAATTTTTTTTTTTACACTTGTATGTCCGGCACCGACAAATATAAATGTGCAAGTGTCAGACTGTTCGCATCACACTGGGGTTGTAGAATAGATGTATATGTCCAGCAGGTATCTTCCCAACTGCAACTTCCCTATAGAGCAAGGACCTTATTGATTTCTATTAAAAAAAAAGGCTAGATGTATACCTATTTATTTATTTTTTGTTTAATTTGCTAAAATTGCATTGGCAACTGGGTCTCAACAGACATACCTAGCAGAGGAGAAGGCAATGCCTAGTACACGAATTCCTTTTCCTTGATTCTCCTCCATGAAGTCATCATCTTCTTCTACTTGTTGGTCAGGGCGGTATGAAGCCACCTTCAGCCAGTTGTACAGTTTACGGCTACATGACTAAACAAAAAACATCAGGAATGAATTCCTCCGTGCAGATCAAGACATGACAAAAGTTATGATAATTCACAAGTAAACATGTTGCAGGATACACTTTTCCATACACAAAGCTTACATTTTGCGCACTGCAACCAGAATCCAGATTTCATTTCCTAGTGCATGTTAAAATTTATGTCTCACCTTTACTACAAACTCTTTAGCCTCTAGTAGAAGTTTGCTCTTCAACTCTTTTCCCATTTGGGGGTAGAGGAATTGTTTTAAGGCCCGTTCAATAGCCAATGTTCTCTGCCTGTTCCACTCTTGTACTTGGTGACTGAACTCATCTCTGTAATAGAACTGCTTAATCTCTTCAAAGTAGGTCTGCTCATTGCCATAACTACAGAAAAAGGAATATATTAGAACCTCTTTACTGTATACACTTAGACTAAAGCAACAATTATTTAATACATTAGGGCAAATTTGCTAAAAAATAAAAAATGAAGCAGTAGTATCACTGTGGCTAATGCTGTCCTCATACAAATGTCACACCATAACAATGTCTAGCCTAAATTTCAATCACCTATTTGTTGGCTTATTTTAAAGGGGTTATCCGTAATTAAAATTTACCCCCCAGTCCAAAGGTTAGGGGATTCCCTGGGATCTCCTGCACGGCACTCTGGCTCTCATCGTGCACGGAGCAGGGTTAGGCACGTGCCCTCCATGCATCTTGATGGACGAGTCAAAGCACTGTACTTATGTATCTCCGGCTCTCTCATAGAGATGCATGAAGGGGTCGTGTTGACAAACGCTTGGTGCGGTGGTCGTCACAGCTCAGTGCATAGGGAGAGCTTGGGTGCCAGACAGCGGTTGGCCCTCCCGCGATCTAACACTTATCCCCTATCTTCTGGATAGATGATACATTTTACTAAACAGGACTACTCAACTACTGTCTGGTGGCAGAATATATTTTTAAAATCCCTGGCAACTGGGTAGCTTGAGACCCAAGACTAAAGCAATCAGAAAACATGTTTTCAGAAAGTCTATGGGACTTCCAGCAAACACCTCTTGTGATTGCTTTAGTCTCGGTACACAATCTTTGGTGCCAAGTCTGGGGATTGCAAGCAAACCACACCCCATTCCAGGAAAGCCACACCTCTTTACCATTCCTACAGTTCTGCTGAATAAGGCACAAGCTTTTATGTACATTTGTAATAGTAAATCTTCCCATATGTTTGCATAATGGCTTGCTGGATAGAGAGCACTGTAACCCAAGCCACTGTTTTTAAAAAAGATTTCCTTTATGTTTGATTTATGTGGAGTTTCATGAAAAAAATTCCTACTTACCCTTCAACATCTTTCATATCTATCGAGATCTCAACAGTGAGCAGTCCCTCCTCTTCCGCAATGCACACCTTAAGAAACTGGTCATCCCTAAGCTCTTTAACAAGCTTGTTCTTCAGGTATTTGAATGCATATGCATAATGGGCTTCATCAATTTCCTGAATTTTCAAAAGAAGTACTATTAGACTATACATCCTAAATACAATTACTGTACAGATAGTTAAAGGGGTACTCCGGTGAACAACTAATTTTTTCAGATCAACTGGTGCCAGAAAGTTAAAACAGATTTGTGCATTACTTCTATTTAAAAAATGTAATCCTTCCAGTACTTAGCTGATGTATACTACAGAGGAAGTTCTTTTCTTTCTGGAATTCTTTTCTGTCTGACCACAGTGCTCTCTGTTGACACCTCTGTCCAAGTCAGGAACTGTCCAAAGTACAAGCAAATCCCCATAGCAAACCTCTCCTGCTCTGGACAGTACCAGATACGGACAGGGGCGTCAGCAGAGAGCAATGTGGTCAGACTGAAAAGAAATCCAGAAAGTAAAGAACTTCCTCTGGAACATACAGCAGCTGATAAGTACTGGAAGATTTTTTTTTAATAGAAGTAATTTACAAGTCTGTTTAACTTTCTGGCACCAGTTGATTTGAAAAAATTAGTTTTCCCCTGGAGTACCCGTTTAAAATTATAACAGACTTGTCTATTTGCTAGAAGAAAAAAAAATACTTGAGCTTCAGGAAATAGAAGCCTTACAGACAGTATTTTAAAGGATGTATTTCGCCCACCAACATCTTATCCATAATCACAGGGGTCCTCCCCGCAATCTCCGTGCAGAACCCAGCTTTCTAAACCATAAGTTTAAAATGCTGGCGCGGCCGGAGACATGATGTCACACCACTCCCCCTCATGACATCACACTATGCCCCCTCCATTCATGTCTATGGGAGGGGGCGTGGAATCACAAGGGGGCGTGGGAGACGTCACGTCACGCCCCCAGCACCCAAACCCAGCATTCTAAACATACTGTTTAGAATGCCGGGTGCAGCACAGAGATATAGGGGATAAGATGTCTGTAAGTGGTGTAGCCCTTTAAATTGTTTAACTTAACTGAAATAACAAATAATTACCTTTCTGCCCTTCTTAGTTGGGACAATGTTGATCTTTCCCCTTTCTTGGAAAGTCTGCCTAAGAACCTGTCTGACCAATGGTTCCCTAGCAATCTGCAGGGCAACCATGTACCGTGCTCCTTCCAGTACGGCCTCTGGTGTGGCGAATTGACTAAAAAAAAAATAAAAAAAAATAAAATGCATCAAATTATTAAGTCAAAAACAAACGATAAATCTGTCTGATGAAATGGTGATTGGCAAGGGTGCCCAATAAACATCCCGCTGAAATGTAGATTGATTTCAATTATCCCAGTTTGGGAATGTGTGTACTGCAATATTGGTCTATTAACACATTTCCCTAATTGATATTAACTTTATTTTTAGTTATATTATAATGTCATTTATATATTTTAATACTCCAATAAGGAGATTTTTTTGTACTCACCGTAAAATCTCTCTCATAGCCTTCATTGGGGGACACCTATACTGATGGGTATATGCTCTTGCCACTAGGAGGCACTGACACTAGGAAAAAAAATGTTGGCTCCTCCCTGGCAGGATATAGCCGCAGTAGGAGAAGCCAACAAAGAACAAGTCTGAAAGGCCCGAGAAAAGAATCCCAGATAAAAAAAAACACATGGCGGAAAAACAGCAGGGAGAGAAGCATACGCCGCCTGAGCAGAAGGCGAGCACAGGAGGTGAAGACCAGAAAACCACAGGAGAAAAAAAAAAAAAAAAAAAGACGGAAACCGGCTCTAGAGAGGTCTGGTGTATGAGAAAGACCTGAATAGCTGCAGACTCAAAACCCCTGTCTGTAGCTCGACTGGTGGAACCTGGATGACTGGAACGCCCCCGATCTCGGGATTACATGGACCCCGAAGGAGGAAAAGAGCGGAATGCCCTTAAAAGGGGGCATCCAGGAACACCTGAGCGACCGACATGAAAACTGGGGATGCTCGAGTCACCTGGAAGATTTATACCTGAAGAGTAAGGAAACCCAACGTCAGCAAAACGCTCCGGGAAACAAACTTCCATGTCAAGACATGAAAAGTGCAGTCCAGAAAGACCGCCCCACAAATGGGATCGCAGAGAAGTCCGCGCAGGATCATTACACCTGCCCGAGACCTCAAACATCACCAAAGCCCAAAGAACCGGGAGAGCCACCTGAAAAGAAGGCATGCCACAGCATCCTAGGACAATGTCCAAGACAAGGAGACTAACCGGTCTTGGACACCTCTGAAGAAACATCCCGCCAGAACGAGAATGGAGGGGGAAACAAAAGGGAACCCAGCTGGGAGTCTTAGGTTCTGGGCACAGGAAGGTTACTCCAGAAGACTATGGTGTCCGTGCAGCACAACTGACCCTGTCAAAAGGGAAGGAAGAACACACTCTTCCAAGAGTTTGCACAGAGAAAGGAGGAGAGCAATGGTAGGACCCATACAACAGACTGTGGCTAGACTGGCTGTCGCCGAACCATACATTATTACATAATCTCCTTTTACAGAGGAGAGTGCCAAGGCTGCGTGAGCAGCAGTAGATAACCAAGAAACTAAAAAGGACAGCCAGGGTACAATCATGGGCAGTAAGCACAAAAGCATAGACAGCAAAAAGCTCTGTTGATTGCTCTCAGCAAAACACAAGGGCCAAGCCAGATACCCCACCTATATAATGGGAAAAGAGAGAGGGCACCATCCTGTAAGCAGAAAGTGCTCAAAGAAATAGTCCCCCTAAAGGAGCGGAAACAAGGGATGGTCGAGATGAAGCTCAGGTACTGACACAGGGGGTACGGGTGATTGTCAAAAAGTGCAAGGCACTGTAGGAGCAGGGAAATGCCACCCACAGCAACGGGACAAAGTACAGGATGGATGTAGCCCCCAGGGTACCAGCGACAACACATCGCGGTATGGAGGAGCCAACTTGTGTCCCCAGAGGGATCGGAATCCTGCACACTGGAGCAGGGCAAAAATACAAGATGTGACTACGAATGCAAGTAAGAAGCACACACACAACCAACTGTGTTGAGAGCCATTCTGGGCAAAGACTAAGGCACTAGAGCAGGCTCCTAAGCCACCCTGCACAGGAACCCATGAAAGATACCTGGAGGCATGGGAGGGGCTGGAATGACTGTCTTGCCTCATCAGGCCCCCTGCCAGAACAGAGGTGCTCAATCGCCGTACACCCCACCAAACAAAAGGAAGGTGGACTCTACACATGGGGATGTCCCACCTCGGCCGGTGATAGGCTGAAGCTACGTGTGACGTGCCGGGCTAACAGGAAGTAAGAAGAATACAGCCCGGGGACCAAACACCTGTACCGGAGCTCCGGGGGCTCGTTGGCAGGTAAGGGAAAGTGTGTTTTCTTTTATTTTGCAGCCTGGACAGGTTAAAAGGAAAAAAGTGCGTGCCGGAGTACTCTTTTAAAGGTAGAAGAGGTCCCATGAACCAATAGAGACACACTTTTTGGAACTTCACATGGAAAGCAAGTCACCGGACTGCAGCCGTGGTAGCGGCAGGAATGAGGGAGGTGACCTGGTGTAGAAAACCATGCAGACACAGTATGGCTATCTGGCATAGGGACATGGCCACACCGGGTCCCGCATACGGAACCACAACCTGAAAGTGGGTTACCAGCCTTCAGTCTGAGAGTGGCAGTCATGTAGAGAGGGACTTGGTAAAGTAGGGAACCCTGCAAACCAGTATGTAGTGCATTGTATAGAGCCGATGGAGCAACATGGAGTGACTCACTAGGAATCAAACCTTGGCAGTAGGTTACCTGAACTACCCATCTGGCCATGCCCGCAGCAGCCCTGAGATCAGAGACCGATGGAGGCGGAAAGCATGCAGACAACAAAATGGCTGAACAGATACACTTCCAGGTGCTGGCGAAAAGGGAACAGTCAGATAGGCTATCACTGCGCCCCATGTCATAGGTGGGAGGTTGCGGAGGCCTAAGAGCCATGAATAGAAACTGCGCCCCCCTGGGAGATCGGGGGAGGCTGAGGAGCCATGGAGCACATCCCAGTCATACCGTATAGGGTCAGTAGTTTCATATCTAACACATTTCATAAAATTTTCTCTTCCACATATTCTTATACATATAAAGATTTTTTAGATAACATTTATTCACGTTTGGGTTACACATTCATAGAATTTGCTATATACATTGTCATTTGCGTAGTTCTTAGATGGGTCGCACAGACGCATGATAGCGTCGGCAGTATCCATGGTGATATGCCACATGATCGCAGTCCAGGACCTTGTTAGGTAGTATTTCATATCTGACAGCAATCGGGACATGAGCAGTCATGTGAAGAAGCCGCTATCATGTGTTCCGAAAGAGCACATGACTTGTTACGTGACCCGGAGGCGACAGACCTGGAGCGTGTGTGATTTTCACGCATGCTCTATTGCATTGATTACAAGCCGAGGCGGCCATTTCATTAAGTACAGAGCGGGTGAGTGGCTCCTCTATTTCTGAATGTATTATTGATTTGCTACAGCTGTATATGACTATAGATTGTTCTAATGGAGCACTGAATTTCGGGCCCTATGGAATTTAATCGTGCACTTTCACTATGAAATGCACTTTGATATGTACTCAGGTACTCATATGTTTACAGATATTGCGCACTTTATTTGCACTTATATATGTGATCCTGAACGTTTGTATATTATTGCTTAATTGATGTTAATTATTTCACTGGGTATAAAGACCCTCCCCATTTGATGTATCACCATGCTTGAAAAAGGCTCCACTGAGGGGCTGAAACGTTGCTATTTTTGTGTGTGACATGAGTAAATAAATTCACGTTTTTTGTATTGGAGTGCTGCTCCATTTTTATAGATTTTTTTTTTCTCATATTTTTGTTCCCAGTCTTCTTTTTTGCTCTTGTATGTTTATACCAGATTGGTATTGTGTAATGAAAAAATGACCAGACGAAATCATAGAAGCACAGATTATTATACCAAGTAAACACACAGTATGTGAACCACAAACTTACGTGCACACGTAATCTTTAGCAAGTTCTAGAGGTTCAGCAGGAAACTGCTCAGTCTCATGACGCTGGTAACTGTCTCGCAAATTCTCACCAAACTGCTCTGGTGTCAACCCAAACTTCTTTGCCAATCCATCTATAAAAACAAGATGACATATTAGAATAAGCTGTGAACTTTACTGCTGTCTCAAAGTAATGGCCTATTGCTCGTCATAGTCGATGGGGGTAAGACGCCTCTGATCGTGGGAATGAACGGTACACAGGGTTAGTTTAATGCTGTATCAGTTTGTTTGCACAGCTGCACTCCAGGCCCTACTGCAGTTCCCTGCACTGCTGGGTGGCAGCAGGTCACTGTGCAAGGGAAATAGAGCAGTTTTAGCATCTTTAAGCATTTAAACCATTTGGGCTTTAAGTCCTTAACGACGCAGGGCGTATATTGAAGTCCTACGCTGGCTTCCGCGATATAACGCAGGAACATGTGGTGACCCCGCGTCATATTGGGTTGGTCCCGGCGGTCATCAATGGCTGGGACCCGCAGCTAATACCGGACATCACCGATCGCGGTGATGCCAGGTATTAACCCTTCAGACGCGGCAATCAAAGTTGACTGCTGCGTCTGAAGTGAAAGCGAAAGCATCCCGGCAGCGGCGTCCCAAACAGCTTGCAGAACACGAGGAGGATCCCTATCTGCCTCCTGCGTGTCCAGTCGTCGAATGACTGCTCCAAGCCCGAGATCCAGGCAGGAGCAGTCGAGCGGCGATAACCCTGGTCAATGCCATGTTAATGCATGGCAGAGATCAGTGTAGGAAATCAGTGTAATGCAGGTTATAGTCCCCTATGGGGGCTATAACATTGCAAAAAAAAAAAAAGTCTTAATAAATGTGATTTAACCCCTTTCCTAATAAAAGTCAGAATCACCCCCCTTTTCAGATAAAAAAAATAGAAAATAAAAAAACAACACTTTGTAAATAAAAATAAATAGAAACATATGTGGTGTCGCTGCGTTTTTTAATGCCCGAACTATAAAAATATATTGTTAAATAAACCGCACGGTCAATGGTGTACACGAAAAAAAAATTCCAAAGTCCAAAATAGCGTATTTTTGGTCACTTTTTATACCATAAAAAAAATAAAAAGCAATCAAAAAGTCTGATCAAAACAAACAGGAGATTTTTTTTTAGACTTATCGTTAAAATCTCTTTCTCGAAGGATCCATTGGGGGACACAGACCTTGGGTATATGCTGCTGTCTCTAGGAGGCTTGATACTATGGTAACCAAAAAGTCTGCTACTCCCAGCAGGATATACCCACCTCCAGGCCACTGAGTAATTCAGTTTTAGTCCCAGAGCAATAGGAGTAGACCGACAGGTCAAAGGAAAAAAAAACATGAACTGTCCGAGAAACAGAAGAAAAATTAACTGAACATTCCCTCGGACAGATAACCAAAAAGGAACCCCAGAAAAGGGCGGGAGCTGTGTCCCCCAATGGATCCTTTGAGAAAGAGATTTTACGGTAAGTCTAAAAAATCTCCTTTTCTCTATCGGCTCCATTGGGGGACACAGACCTTGGGACGTACCAAAGCCGTCCCTTGGGTGGGCAGAGAAAAAAGGTCAGGCAGTCGGCTGTACCACCGCCGCCTACAACACCTTACGGCCCAGACTAGCATCAGCCGATGCGAAAGTATGAACCTGGTAGAATCTCGAAAAAGTGTGCAAAGACGACCAGGTGGCCGCTTTACAGATCTGCAAGGCCGAGGCCTTGTTTCGGAGAGCCCAGGATGCTCCCACAGAACAGGTGGAATGAGCCAGAACCCTGAAGGGTGGGATCTTCCCCTTGCAGCGGTAAGCTTCCGAAATAGCACATCGGATCCACTGAGAAATGGTGGCCTTGGAAGCAGGCTGTCCCTTTCGACGATCTTCCATAAGGACGAAAAAAGAAAGATAAGTCCGAACAGCCCGTACCACATCCAATTTGTGGAGTAAGCGCTCCCTGGGATGAGAAGGAGCGGGACAAAGAGGACGGAAGGACGATGTCCTCGTTGAGATGAAAAGCCGAAACGACCTTAGGTAAGAAGGACGGATCTGGCCGGAAAACAACCTTGTCCTGATGAACTATCCGGAAAGGAGAACTGCAGGAGAGAGCTGCCAGTTCAGATACTCTCCTAATGAAAGTAATAGCCATAAGAAAAGCCACCTTCCAGGATAGGATGCGAAGGGGAACCTCCCTAAGAGGCTCAAAAGGTGCGTCCTGGAGAGCACCCAGAACTAAGTTCAAGTCCCAAGGGGAGAAGGGGACCAGTAAGGGGGGACAGAATGTGCCACGCCCTGAAGGAAGGTCCGGACATGCGAATTGGAAGCCAGAGGACGCTGAAAGAGTATGGAAAGGGCCGAAACCTGACCCTTAAGGGAGACGAGAGCCAGCCCTTGTTCCAACCCACACTGCAAAAAGGAGAGGAGACGGGGAGACGGAAAAGGTAACTGGAGAAAAGGTCTGAGTTTCGAACCAACGAAAGTAAGCCCGCCAGGTACGGTGATAAATCTTCGCAGAGGAGGGCTTGTGAGCCCTGAGCATGGTGCGAATGACCCGGGAAGAGAACCCGCGGGCCCTTAGAACCGCGGTCTCAACCGCCACGCCGTCAAATGCAGCAACTGTTAATAGGGGTGGCAAAGGGGACCCTGTGACAGTAGGTCTGGACGAAATGGGAGACGGAACGTCGGCGTACCATGTCCTTCGGGGCCAGTCTGGAGCCACCAGAATGGCGGGAACTCCTTCCGCCTTGAGCTTCCTCAGAACCCTGGGAAGGAGGGGGAGGGAACAGATAGGGCAGGACAAAGCCCGACCACGCAAATACTATGGCATCCACAGCTAGAGCCAGGGGGTCCCTGGACTTTGACACTAAAATCGGAATTTTCCAGTTGTGTCGAGAAGCGAAGAGATCCACGTCTGGGGTCCCCCAGAGGTCGCAGATCTGTGCGAACACCTCCGGAAGAAGAGACCACTCTCCGGGGTCGGCTGAGGAAATCCGCTTCCCAGTTGAGCACTCCCGGAATGTGAATCGCCGAAATGGCCGGAACTTCTTGTTCCGCCCAGAGGAGGATCTTTGTCACCTCGGACATGGCTGCTGAGCTGCGAGTGCCGCCCTGCCGATTGATGTACGCCACAGCCGTGGCGTTGTTCAACTGGACACGGACAGGGTGGCCCTGAAGCAGGGACTCCCAATGCTTCAGACAAAGATATATCACCCTCAGTTCCAGGATGTTCATGGAAAGAAGGGATTCTTGAGGAGTCCAGAGGCCTTGAACCATCTGATCCCTGAAAACATCCCCCCCCCCCCCCCAGCCCGGCATCTGTCATGACCACCTGCCAGTGGAGGGGAAGGAACGAACGCCCCTGAAGAAGAAGGGGGGGAGCAGAGCCACCAGCGCAGAGACCAATGGGTCCGGGCAAAGGGTACGGCCTCCATGGCTGCCACCATCCGACCCAGGACTTCCATGCAAGTACGGATGGAAACCGGGGAAGGTATCCGGAGGGAGCGGACTCCCGACAAGAGGGCCAGACGTTTATCCGGCGGGAGGCGAATCAGAGCAGAGGCCGAGTCAAAACTGAAGCCCCAAGACGACCAGAGACTGGGTGGGGGAGAGAACAGACTTGTCTCAGTTGACCATCCACCCGAAGCGACAAAAGGTCTGAAGAGTGAAGCTCACATTCTCCCGAGCCTGGGCTCTGGTGGAGGCCTTGACGAGGAGGTCGTCCAAGTAAGGAATCACTGAGACACCCCACGACCGTAGTAGGGCTATGACGGGTGCCAAGACCTTGGTAAAGACCCGCGGAGCAGTGGCCAGACCGAAGGGGAAGAAACTCCCGAGGAAAGAAACTCCCCTTGATCGATAGACGCCACCACTGAGCGGAGAGATTCCATTCGGAAATGGCGGATTAGGTGTTGATTGAGACGCTTGAGATCCAAGATGGGCCGAACAGAACCGCCCTTCTTGGGAACCACGAAAAGGTTGAAATAGAAACCTCGAAAGCGCTCCCTGGATGAGAAGGGACTGAAGCCCCCCCCCCCGAAATTCCCTCGCTAGCGAAGGGGACCGGTGGGGCCCGGGACAGAAAAAAATTAATCCTCCGGAAGAGTAGCAATTTCGATCCGGTATCCGTTATACACCACGTCCCTGACCCAGGAGTCTTGAATGTGCGCCGCCCAGACGTCTCCGAAAAATAAAAAACGACCTCCCACCCGATAAAAATTTGCGGGTGGGGGCGTCCCTTCATGTGGAAGTGGGTTTGCAGGTGCCAGACTTGGCAGCAAAACGGCCGGAACGACTTTCCGATTTCCAAGAGGGGCGCACCCGGATGGAGGGAACCTTTTTGTCCCGCTTGGGTGCCTGCCCCGACCCATTATTGGGACCAGAAGTCCGAAAGGACCGAAAAGAATACTTCCCATGGGAAGTAGTGCGAGCCCTATTCTGAGGTAATAAGGAACTCTTGCCGCCGGTCGCCTCAGAGATGATCTCATCAAGGCGCTTGCCAAAAAGTCGGGAGGCGGCAAATGGAAGCTCGGTAAGAGACTTCTTGGAAGCGGCATCCGCGTCCCATGCCTCAAGCCACATGGAGCGGCGGAGGGCCACTAGGTTACCAGTGGCAAAGGCAGCACAGAAGGCTGACTGCATGGAAGCAGAACATAGAAAGTCTCCAGCCTTGTAGCACTGGAGTGCTAGGTCAGACAGTTCCTCCGGAGAAGAGCCAGAAAGAACACCTTGACGGAGTTGGGAGGACCAAACAGAGTGCCTTCCGACACCCAGGCAGAAACAAAGGCGGGAAGCAGGGAGGAACCCGCCGCTTTGAATGCAAACTTTGCCAAGGTCTCTACCCTTTTTGTTTGCCGGATTTTTTAAGGCAGCCGCATCCGCCAGCGTCGTAGCCCTAGAGAGGCGTGAGACTGGCGGGTCCACCGAAGGAGGGGAAGTCCACTTTGAGATGAGGTCCTTGGCGAAAGGATACCGCGCCTGAACCCTCTTGTCAGGATGCCTCCAGGCGAATTCCAACATCCAACATCTTGGGTGCTGGACGGGCACGATGAAAGGATACTTCTGAAACTACGTCCGAAGATCCTGGGTCCTCTAGATGGAAGGTGTCTCTTATGGCCAAAACCAATGAGTTCACCGTGTCAGCCATATCTGATCGGTCCTCTGAATCAGATGCCGAATCGGAGACTTCATCCGCAAATTCTCCAGGAGAATGGGAGCTTGTTGAGTCGGCCCTGGATGAGGGAGAGACTGACCTGGTACGCGGGTCTGGGGAGCCAGAGCGGCAACCATGAGAGCGTCCTCTGGAAGAGAGACGCCTGCAAACTGCTGGAGCAGGGGAGCGATTCCTCAGAGAGGAGCATCCACGCCTGCCAGAAGACTCAGGGGAGGACCCTGAAGAAACCCGATGACTCTTACGAGCGCGGTCAGCATAGGGGGAAGGGGAACGGGTCCCTTTGGAGGGCCAGTGAGGAAACCCAGGTAGAGGGATGGCCGAACTCACAGGGTCTGGAGGGACATCCTAAACAGAAACCACCAGGGGGTCTGGGGGAGCAGTGGTGCAGGCAGAGCAAGTTGGTTCAGCAGAACCAGACATTTTAGAGTTAAAAGACTTAAGAGTGTAATAAGTAAAAAAGAAAATGGCCCCACCCAAGTCTGTGTCCCTTAAACAGGCAGCTGCTGGGGAGAACTCCTGTGAGCTAGCTGAAAACTTGGACCAAGGAGCAGGGAAGGGGGGGGGGGGGGGCGGGCTAGAATAAGGGCACACTGATTGGTTGAGAAACTCCTCTCTTTTTTTTTTTTTTAAATTCGTTTTATTGAAAAGTAAATAACTGTAGACCACAGGCCCATTAAAGTGAACACGAAGCATATCTACAGTACATAGAAAAGGGTCATGAGACCATACATCAAGTTACAGAATGCAAGCGACAGGATACTCCAGGTTACATCACATGGTATACATCGAAGTCTTAAAACACTACCCAACTGGGGTAGGTAAACTGAAAACAAAATAGAACAAGAAGGCGAACATTCGCCAAAATTAGCAATCATATACCATCCCGCGAGGAGCACCAATACTATCACTAGTTAGTGGTACCATCAAATAACCCATGATAAATAACCCCGAAAGGCACCCACGCATCCAAGGAGGTAGAAAAGGAATCGACAGACGTACACAGAAAGAGAAACAAAGGTTAGTAGAGACCATAGACAGTAAGCATAGCATCAATGTATCTTACACTGTCCCAGAGGGAGTCACAGAGTACGAGCATTGAGTCAAGGGAGAGGAACACCAACCACCCCACACAGAATAAAATTTACCCGGGCACTTCCTATTTTTGTACACTATGTGTGAGAAAGGCAGTGTAGCATTCACCATAGCCTTCCATTGAGTCAGGGTAGGAGAGCCGGGGTCCATCCATTTAAGAGCAATAGCCTTCCTGGCCAAGAACAGAGTTTCCCGCAAAAACGTACGTACATGATGTGTCCATATCTCTTCATCTAAGATACCAAAAAGGCAGATCAAAGGATCAAGAGATAGGGAAGGTTGAACCAGAGTTGCTAAAAAAGTGAGCACTGCATGCCAGAAAGCTGCGATATAGGGGCAGGCCCAAATCAAATGCCAAAAGTCTGCCCTGGCAGCGCTACAACGATGACAGGCATCGGAGTCTGAACGACCCATTCTATTGAGCCTTAAAGGAGTGATATAACTATAGTGTATAATGTTCAATTGGATCAATTTATTATTCGCTGCCGGGGACACTAACATGTGGGAGGAAAAAATGTCCTCCCATACATCCTTAGTCAAATTAGGGATATGGGATTCCCAATGCCGGACCGCCGGTACTGGATTGCGGGAGTTCTTGGCCTGAATAAGGTGCGTGTACAGGATGGACACCAGCCCCCTGGGACCCTGAGACTTCAGAACCCCAATGAGGGGAAACGCTGATATCAATGGGCTCCCCATTGGGAACTGGGCATTCAGGGCGTGTCGGAGCTGGAGGTATTTAAAAAAACTGTTTCTAGGAAGAGCATGACTGGATTGCAACTGATCAAATGAACAGAGCACATTGTCACGATAAACATGCCCCAAGGTGAGCACCCCCGCGTCCTGCCAGAAGACTGGGTCCAGAGCATCGCTCACTTGAGGAAGTTGAGGATTATGCCATAGAGGGGTATCCTCAGCGATGTCAGTATATCCATATATCCCCCTAGCAGCCCGCCATACCTTTATGGCCAGCTTATGAAGTTGGAGATAAGCTCTACCCCCCAGGACAGGGCTATCTAGCAGCATCCTAAGGGTCATTATCGGGACAGACCTAGCTAGGGACTGTTCGGAATCCGGCATCACATCCCCAGAGATCCAGTGCCTGATATACCGAAGTTGACCGGCCAAATAATATAAATAGAAATCAGGGAGTGACATTCCCGCCGCCAACTTGGGGCGTTGTAACGTGGTTAGCCGAATTTTAGGTCTATTGGGGCCCCAAATAAATGGTGAAAGAAGGGAGTGAAGAGAATCAAAGAAGCGTCTAGGTACAGGCACTGAGGCATGCTCCAGCGCGTAAAGGCACTTAGGTAAGACAATGAGTTTAATAAGATTAATACGGCCAGCGACCGACAATGGGAGCGTGGCCCACACCCGGAACTTCGCTTTAACATAAGGAAGTAGAGTGAGTATGTTGGCGGACAGGTCAAGCAAAGGATCTCTGTGAATGTGCACCCCCAAATACTTAAATGAGGAAACCACCGGGAGGCCATTCATTACCGGGGGCCAATCCCTAGACAGAAGCGGCATCACTGCAGACTTAGTCCAGTTGATGAGTAAACCAGAGAAATACCCAAATCGGTCCATGAGTGTCATGACATAAGGAAGCATCAATGTAGGGTCAGAGAGGAATAACACCATATCATCGGCATAGAGGCCTATGCGCTCCTCCCGGCCCCCCGTAGACATACCTCGGAAGCCAGGATCCTGCCGAATGCGGAGGGCGAGGGGCTCCACTGCCACCGCAAACAGAAGCGGGGACAAGGGACACCCCTGACGTGTGCCCCGGCCGAGAGCAAATGGGGAAGAACACACACCATTCACCAGGATCTGGGCCTGCGGGCATCTGTACAGGAGGGACACCCATTTTCTAAAGTTAGGACCAAAACCAAATTTAACAAGGGTAGCCTGCAAATAACCCCATTCCACGGAGTCAAAGGCCTTGGCGGCGTCCAGCGACGCCAAAGCCCAATCTCCCCCCAGAGTGTTTCCCACCTGGACAGCCGCCTGTACCCTACGGATGTTATCGGATGTGGATTTGCCAGGCATAAAGCCGGATTGATCTGGGTGAATTATGGATAGGATTACCTTGTTCAATCGGTTAGCTAAAACTTTCGTAAGCACCTTATAATCCAGATTCAGCAGCGAAATGGGTCTGTAAGAACCGCACTCCACAGGATTTTTATCAGGTTTTAGGAGGACAACTATGGTTGCCTCATACATAGAGGCAGGTAAAATACCATTCTCGAATGCACGTTCAAACATTGCAAGCAGGGAAGGAAGGAGCATGTCGGAATACCGCAAGTAAACCTCCAGTGGAAGGCCATCAGGGCCCGGAGATTTACCCTTAGTCATGTCCCCCATGGCATCCTGAATCTCCAGTAAGGAGAGGGGGGCCTCCAACATCATCCGATCACTATCCGATAGTACCGGAAAGTCAATACCGGCCAGGTAGGTGTCCAACTCCTCAGTGCCATACTGCACCTGTGAAGAGTAAAGATTAGAGTAGTACGTGGCAAAGCAACGCGCAATGTCCGCAACCCCCAACAGCTCGGACCCATCCGAGGCCACTATCTTAAGAATCGCAGGGGCAGAAGAGTTCTGCCTGACTATATGTGCTAACAGCTTACTAGATTGATTGCCATGTTCAAAGTAGAATTGTTTCGTGAAAGAGAAACTCCTCTCTCTGCACGCGCAAAGCGCTTGTAGGAGAGAGTTTTCGTGCCGGAGAACAGTGCAAGGCAGTGGGCAGAGCTAACCGCACGTACTGTGAAACCCCTGTAATGGCTCCCCCTCCTGGCCCCGAGCGCAAATGCGAATCGCATATGCGAAGGTCGGGAGCGGGCGGAGATAACCAGCCGGCAGTATCCCGGCTGACGGCGGCCAGCGCACACACGCGGCCGCCGAAGAGAAAGTGAAAGTAAGAGCATAGTGATCCCTGGCCCGGAGTGCAGGGAAAATCTCCACACAGAAGCACCACTGTCATCCCCCAAATGAATAAAGAGAGCCCCTTTCCATAAAAAAAGGGGGGCTCCATATAGAGAATAAGGTGGGAACAATACCCTCCAGGCAGAACCCCAAAAACCAGCATAAGAGTGGTCACAAGTCAGTGGTCTCCAGAGGTTGCAAGGGCTCATCCAGGACCTGTAGAGAGAGGGAGATATACTCACCTTGTCTGAAGAACTTACCTAATGGAGTCTTCAGTCATGGAGTCTTCAGTCATCATTATCCCCTGCAGCAAGCCAAGCTCATAGCGAGGTGAACAGGGAGGTAGGGGGACCCGAACCCATGAGGTACAACCCCAAGGGCTGACCGTTGGCGAGAGGGGGTTAACAGTACACCCAAGATGCCTGCCACCTCTCGCAATGGGGAAACAGTGAACAGTAGTTCCTGAGTCCCCACCTGAAAACGGAAAGAAAAAGGAATAAAAGAACACATTCCCTAACTAGGAAAATAAAAAATATGAGACCTGGTCTGGAGAACACAGACCAGTGTCAACCTCCTTAAGACACTAAGCAAAAACTGAATTGCTCAGTGGCCTGGAGGCGGGTATATCCTGCTGGGAGGAGCCGACTTTTTGGTTACCATAGTGTCAAGCCTCCTAGAGACAGCAGCATATACTCAAAGTCTGTGTTCCCCAATGGAGCCGATAGATGATAAGGTCCTCTATGTTAAATACCTGTGGGGCTCACTATACCCCTTATTAAGTTCTGTGAGGGGTGTAGTTTCCAAAATGGGGTCATTTTTTTTAATTTATGTCAGAACCACTGTAAAATCAGACAAACCTTTGCAAATCACCAATTTAGGCCTCAAATGTACATAGTGCACTCAACTCCTGAGCCATGTTGTGGGTCCTCAGAGCATTTTACGCCCACATATGGGGTATTTCTGTACTCTAAAGAAATTGTGCTACAAATTTTGGGGGTCTTTTTTTCCTTTTACCTCTTGTGAAAATGAAAAGTATGGGGGGGGAATACCAGCATGTTAGTATAAACATTTTTTATTTTTTTACAATAACTGGCTGGTGTAGACCCCAACTTTCCCTTTTCATAAAGGGGTAAAAGGAGAAAAAGCCCCCCAAAATTTGTAACGCAATTGCTCCCGAGTACAGAAATACTTCATATGTGGCCCTAAACTGTTTTCTTGAAATACGGAGCTCCAAAGTGCAGCATGCGTTGGCATGGGATGCCTACTGAAAGATTTCAGGAGGCATCCCGGTCTGTTCCCCACCCGCCGAGCGTCGCCTGTACGCCCTGTGTCCTAGACGGGTTAAACATTACAAATGAATCAGAATAACACTTACCCAGACCAGCACACTGGCAGATAGAATACATATCTCTACGTGAAGCCTGCTTCAGCTCTGGACCTTTTTGCTCCTCTTCTTCTGGTTCAGCAGTTTCTGCTCCTAGAATGTAAAGAATGTAATACAGCATTATATACTTGGGACACCTTCTCAATCTGTATGTACCAGAGCGGGAAAAAAAAAAAAAAAAATTACAAATATACACACACACACGAAACAGTTACTAGGATTTAACCCTTTAAAGGGGTACTCCGCCCCTAGACATCTTATCTCCTAAGGGATAGGGGATAAGATGTCAGATCGCTGCGGTCCCGCTGCTGGGGACCCACGCTGCGGCACTGCGCTATCATTACAGCACAGAGCGAGTTCGCTCTGCACGTAATGACGCGCAATACAGGGGCCGGAGCATAGTCACGGCTCCGCCCCCTCGTGACATCACGGTCCGCCCCTTTCAATACAAGTCTATGGGAGGGGGCGCGGCGATCGCCATGCCCCCTGCCATAGACTTGCATTAAGGGGACGGGCCGTGATGTCACGAGGGGCGGAGCCATGAGGTCACGCGGCTTCGTCCCCTGTATCGCCCGTCATTACGCACAGAGCGAACTTGCTCTGTGCTGTAATGATAGCGCAGTGCCGCAGCCGAGATCCCGGGGCTCCCCAGCAGCGGCACCGCGGCGATCTGACATCTTATCCCCTATCCTTTGGATAGGGGATAAGATGTCTAGGGGCGGAGTACCCCTTTAAGGACATAGCGTTTTTCTGTTATTGCACTTTCGTTTTTCCTCCTTACCTTTTAAAAATCATAAATTCTTTCAATTTTGCACCTAAAAATCCATATGATGGCTTATTTTTTGCGCCAATAATTCTTCTTTGTAATGACATCAATCATTTTACCCAAAAATCTACGGCGTAACGGGAAAAAATCATTGCGTTGCAAAATGGAAGAAAAAAAAATGCCATTTTGTAAATTTTGGGGGCTTCTGATTCAACGTAGTACATTTTTCATTAAAAAAATGGCACCTTATCTTTATTCTGTAGGTCCATACGGTTAAAATGATACCCTACTTCTATAGGTTTGATTTTGTATTACTTGGGAAAAAAAAATCATAACTACATGCAGGAAAATGTATACGTTTAAAATTGTCCTCTTCTCACCCCTATAAGCTTTTTTGTTGTTCCATGTACGTGGCGGTATGAGGGCTCATTTTTTGCGTCGCGATCCGAAGTTTTTATCGGTACCATTTTTGTTTTGATCAGACTTTTTGATCGCTTTTTATTCATTTTTTTAATGCTCTAAAAAGAGACAGAAAATACGCTATTTTGGACTTTGGACTCACCAAACAGTTTAATTAATAATATATTTTTATAGTTCGGACATTTACGCGCGTGGCGATACCACATATGTTTATTTTTACACAGCTTTTTATTTTTTATGGGAAAGGAAGGGGGGTGATTCAAACTTTTATTAGGGAAAGGGTTAAATGATCTTTATTCACTTTTTGTTTTTCACTTTTTTTTTGCAGTGTTATAGCTCCCATAGGGGGCTATAACACTGCACACACTGATCTTTTACACTGTTCACTGCAAAGCCATAGCTTTGCATTGATCAGTGTTATCGGTGGTTGATTGCTGCAAGCCTGAAATCCAGGCTTAAGCAATCAATCGCCGTTCAGACACGCAGGAGGCAGGTAAGAGACCCTCCTGCTGCGTCCTAGCTGATCGGGACATCGCAATTTTATTGCGATGTCCTGATCAGCCCGAATGAGCTGCTGGGATGCTTTTACTTTCACTTTTAGACGCGGCTAAAGAGTTAATGCAGGACATCTGCTGGAACGGCGATGTCCGGCATTAGCTACGGGCCCTGGCTGCTGATAGCAGCCGGGACCGTGCGGGTATGATGTGAGCTCAGCTCCTGAGCTCACATCACAGGCCGTAAAAAGTAGATTTGTATGCTTACCGTAAAATCTCTCTCGGAGAATCCATTGGGGGACACAGACCGTGGGTATATATGCTCTTGCCGCTGGGAGGCGCGGACACTAGGCATACAAAAAAAGAAGAGAAAAAAGTTGGGTCCTCCCGGCAGGCTATACCCCGCCTACTGGCCCTGAGCTTATCAGTTTAGTCTCAAAGCAATAGGAGGGGCAACCGGCAAAAAGAAAAGAGAAACCAGCAAGAGTCCGAGAGAATCAGACCAAAGAAAAAACCGAGCCACCTCTCTGACAAAACCAACGAAAACCTCTACCCAAACCACAGGTGGGCGCTGTGTCCCCCAATGGATCCTCCGAGAAAGATTTTACGGTAAGCATCAAAAAAGAACAAAAATCTACTTTTCTCGGTCGGAAACCATTGGGGGACACAGACCGTGGGACGTACCAAAGCAGTCCCCGGGGTGGAAAAATACTCAACCCAAAATCAAGCAGAGAAGGATGCGACTGCTGCCTGCAACACCTTGCGGCCCAAACTAGCATCAGCCGACGCAAAAGTATGCACTTGATAGAATTTTGTGAACGTATGCAAGGACAACCAGGTGGCCGCCTTACAGACTTGCAGGGTCGAAGCCCTATTACGGAGAGCCCAAGAAGCCCCAACAGAACTCGTGGAATGCGCAGTCACCTGAAAGGGTGGAATCTTGTCCTTGCGGCGGTACGATTCCCGAAATGGTCGCATTGGAAGACGGAAGACCCTTACAACTACCGTCAGGAACCACGAAAAAGGAGTCCCCCTGGCGAAACGAGGAGGTGACCAAAAGGTAAATCCGGACTGCCCGAACCACGTCAAGGGTGTGAAGGGAACGCTCTTTGGCATTGGAAGGAGAAGGGCAAAAAGAAAGAACGATCTCTTCGTTCACATGAAAGGAGGAAACTACCTTGGGCAGGGAGGAAGGAGGTGGACGGAAAACCACCTTGTCCTGATGAAGCACCAAAAGGGGGGAACGGCAGGAAAGTGACGCCAGTTCAGAGACCCTCCGGATAGAAGTGATGGCAATGAGAAAGGCGACCTTCCACGAGAGAATAAGAAGGGAGGCATCCCTATGGGGCTTGAAAGGAGACTCCCTCAAGGCCCCAAGCACCAGGTTGAGGTCCCACAGAGGAGTGGGGGACCTAAAAAGAGGAGCCATGCGGGCCACACCCTGCAAAAGGGTGCGTACATGGGAATTAGAGGCCAACCGCTATTGGAAAAGGATAGAGAGAGCAGACACCTGACCCTTGAGAGAACTGAGGGTCAAATGCTGATCCAACCCCGACTGGAGAAAAGCAATAAGGCGCAGAAGGGAAAACACCACCGAAAATAAGCTTTCCAGGTGCGGTGGTAAATCCTAGCCGAGGAAGGTTTGCGTGCCCGAATCATGGTACGAATATCCCCCTCAGAAAACCCGCGGGCCTTCAATACCGCTGTTTCAACCACCACGCTGTCAAATGCAGCGACAGTAAATTGGGGTGGCAAAGAGGACCTTGAAAAAGAAGATCAGGACGAAGTGGTAGGCGCAGCGGCACGTCGCCGGCCAGCCGGACCACGTCTGCGTACCACGCGCGTCTGGGGCCACCAGAATGGCAGAAACCCCCTCCGCCTCGAGTTTCCTCAGGACCCTGGGCAGGAGGGGGAGAGGCAGAAAAAGATAAGGGAGGCAGAAGGACGACCACGGGATGACCAGAGCATCCACTGCCAAGGCCAGGGGATCCCGCGACTTTGCCACAAAGAGGGGAACCCTCCTGTTGAGGCGAGATGCGAAGAGATCCGGGGTCCCCCAACGGTCGCAGATCTGTGAGAACACCTCCGGGTGGAGGCACCACTCCCCCGGATCCGCCGAGGAGCGGCTGAGAAAGTCCGCTTCCCAATTATCCACGCCCGGGATGTGGATCGCCGAAAGAGCAGGAACCTGAGCCTCGGCCCAGAGGAGAATCTTGGAGACCTCCACCATAGCCGAGCAACTCCGGGTGCCGCCTTGGCAATTGATGTATGAGACAGCCGTCGCATTGTCTGACTGAACGCGGACCGGCCGACCCTGAAGGAGATGCTCCCAATGGAGGAGGCAAAGGAAGATCGCCCGAAGCTCCAGGAGATTGATGGGGAGACTGGCTTCCCGGTGAGACCAGCGACCCTGGACAGTCATGTCCCGAAAAACACCTCCCCAACCCAAGAGACTCGCATCGGTGGTGACGATCCGCCACTGAAGGGGAAGAAAAGACTTCCCCAGAAGAAGAAGGGGAGAGTGGAGCCACCAAAGAAGGGACCGACGTACCACCGGGTGCAGAAGAATCCTGCGATCCAGGGACAAAGGGGACTTGTCCCACCTGCCCAGGATGGCCAGTTGGAGGGAGCGACAATGAAACTGGGAGAAGGGGACTGCCTCCATGTCAGCCACCATACGGCCCAGAACCTCCATGCAGAAGCAAATCGGGACCAGTGCAGGGCGTTGCAGGCAACAGACCCCCACCTGCAGAGAGCACCTTTTGTCCAGGGGAAGACGGACCCGGGCTACTGCAGTGTCGAAAAGGAGCCCAGAAAAATTAGGGACTGGGAGGGGAGCAGATGCGACTTCTCCCAGTTGATGATCCAGCCCAAAGACGACAGGGTGTGAAGCGTGATTTGAAGACTCTCCAAATTCTCGGACAGAGAGGGAGCCTTGATTAATAGATCGTCCAGGTAGGGGAGAACGGAGATCCCCCCACTGTGAAGGATGGCAATGACAGTCGCCATGACCTTGGTGAAGACCCTGAGAGCCGTGGCTAGACCAAAAGGGAGCGCCACAGACAAAGTGACCCTCCGACACTGCGAAACGAAGGAAACGCTAATGCGCCGGGAAGATCGGAATGTGGAGATAGGCGTCTCGGATATCCACTAAAGAAAGAAACTCGCCCTGGTCCCTGGAGGCCACCACGGACCGGAGGGACTCCATCAGAAAATGTAGGAGGCGCAGATGGCGATTGAGCAACTTGAGGTCCAGAATGGGACAGACAGAGCCCTCCTTTTTAGGAACGACAAAGAGGTTCGAATAGAACCCTGACCTGCGATCTCCCGGTGGGACCAGCACTATCACTCCCTGGGAGAGGAGAGAACATAAAGCGGTCTGAAAGGCCGCCGCCAAAGAAGGGGGCTGTGGAGGGCGGGATTGAAAGAAACAGTGTTTTGGGAGAGAAGCAAATCTATGCGGTAGCCTCCTGAAATAATGTCTCGTACCCAGGAGTCCTGGACCTGAGACAGCCAGATGTCCTGGAAAAGAGACAGCCAACCTCCCGAGTACTCGACGCAGGTTGGGGCGCCCCTTCAGGAAGAGGCAGGCTTACGGGTACCCGATTTGGCTGCAAAACTGCCAGATCGGTTTTCCGACTTCCATGATGGAGGAGGGTGCTCTATGAGGGGGAGGTTGCGCCTGCTTGGAGGGGCGACCCGGAGCCGTCAACCGAAAAAACGCCTCCTTCCGGCAGGGGTCGGAGCGCAGAGATCTGTTCTGTGGAAGCAGAGAACTCTTACCTCCCGTAGCTTCAGAAATAATCTCATTCAAACTTTTCCCGTAGAGGCCGAGAAGGGTAACTCCGTCAGAGACCTCTTCGACGCAGCGTCGGCGTCCCACGCTTTCAGCCACATGGCGCGACGAATGGCAACCAAGTTGGCCGAGGCAAAGGCCGAGCAGCGAGCGGAATCCAGAGTGGCTGAGCAAAGGAAATCGCCCGGTTGGGAGAGCCGCCTCTGCCAGTTACTCCCAGGAAATTCCAGCAAGGGTCCCCTGGCGAAGCTGGGAAGCCCAAACTGACACCGCCTTGGACACCCAAGTGGAAGCAAAAGTGGGGAGTAATGAGGACCCAACAGCTTCAAAGGCAGACTTAGCCAAATTTTCCATCTTCTTGTCAGCTGGATCCTTAAGGGACGCTGCATCCGCAAGAAACAACGTGGTGGACTTGGACAGGCGGGAAACCGGCGGGTCAACCTTGGGTGGAATCGTCCACTTGGCAACTAGGTCCTGAGGAAAGGGAAAAGGTGTTTGCACCTTCTCGATTCCCTGAAAACACCTCACAGGGTATTTCCAAGTTGCATCCAGCAAGGCGTCAAATTCTGCATGAGAGCTAAACTCCTTGGGAGCACGCCGTGATCGGCAAAAGGAGTCTTCTGGATCTGGATCCAAAGCTCCAGGGTCCTCCAGATGAAAAGTGCCCCTTATGGCTGACACTAAACCGTCCACCACATCGGACTTTGTAGAGTAATCCTCATGATCCGAGGTGGAATCTGAGCCTTCGTCCACCGCTTACCCTGGAGAACGGGAGTCTGCGGAGGCAGCCCTCGACAGGGGAGAAGGAGACCTGGAATGAGGGGATGGGGACCTAGAACGATGACCAAAACGGCCCCTGGAGCCTGGGGTACGCCCGAGGGCCGGAGAGGGGGAGCGAGACCGGTGAAATGAGGGGCCACCCTGGACCTGCTCCCGTGTGGAGCCAGAGGGAACTACCTTAGCGCGCTTAGAAGCATGGAGGAATAGTGGGTCCGGGGACAGGGAGCGCGAGCCCCTGGGAGAGCCTTGCAGGGATGACCGTTCCAAGGCAGAAGCCACTGACTTGGAGACCCTAGCCAATTCTGAAATCGACCGGGTAAGGGAAGATACCCACTCTGGAGGGGGGACGGGACCCACGCATTCCGCTGGAGCCTCAGGGGCCACAGAAACAGACTGTGAAGTCAGTTTGGAGGAGCAGGCGGAACAGGAAGATTCAATAGAACCCCCTGGAATTTTGGACTTACAACCCACACATGCATAGTAGGTAACCAGAGCAGTCGGCTGTCTGGGGGGTGGGTCGAGTCTGGGGTCAAACATAGCTGGTAGCCAAAGAAAGCAAGAAAAAAACTGGAGCAATCTCACCCGGTCTGTGTCCCTGTTCTGGTAGAAGAGGCAGAGAAGTGGAGCTGAGAGAACCCAGTATCTGACTGCGTGAAGTAACAGAGCAGAAGGGAGAAAGTGAGAGAGAGAGAAGGGGGAGGAGCCAGCCACCTGCAGGGCAGGCCGTCTCCCAGAAACCAGCCTATTGGCTAATAATGACCCCTGAGCGCACGCACCAGCTGATAGGCTTATCAGTGACCCCTGGGTGCACGCGCTAAACTGCCATAGGGGAATGCGAGCGGTGGGTGGAGCCTCCGGCACCGCGGCCGCCATAACCCCTTAACTAACTCCGGCGACTAGTCGAAGAGAACCAGCCGCGCGATCCCTGCAGCGGCCAAAAGGTCCGCATGCAGGGAGAAGACGGCGGCTGTAAGAGCCACCACGCGCGGCTTGAAGGTAAAAGCTCCGCTAGTAAGGGCAGTGACAGGGAGGAAGATGGAACTCTGTCCCGGAGTCCCGACATTGCAGGGATGTGGACAGAGTCCTCCTTTACTTCCCCAGAAACAATAAAAAGAAGTGCCCTGTCCTCTCAAAGGTGGCCCCAATAATTGAAAACTCCAGGCAGTGGGGCTGAAGGGGGGGGGGGGGGAAATAAACATACTCACCTAGCACCATACTCACCTGAAGTTGTCTTCCACCCGAAGATGTCTTCAGCCAGACTTATGGATGCCTGCATCACGTCATGTTGCTACAGACCAGGACAAGCAGGGAATATAGGGGGACCTGGACCCAATGTTACTACCCCAAGTGCTGGCCGTTGGCGGGAAGGGGTTAACAGTGCATTTGTATCTTATGTCCCGTGCCCCTTAGCCGCATATGGGGGGGGGGGGGGGGAACAGGTAGCGCCATGCTCCTGAATCCCCACCTGAAAACAGTGAAAAATAAAATGAATGAAAGAAACTAAAACAGTCCCTATCTATAAAACAAGAAAAAGAGAAGACCAGGTCTGGAGAACTCCAGACCTGTGTCTTGCCTCCTAGGACACTAAGCTAAAACTGATAAGCTCAGGGCCAGTAGGCGGGGTATAGCATGCCGGGAGGAACCAACTTTTTTTTTTGTATGCCTAGTGTCAGCACCTCCTAGCAGCAAGAGCATATACCCACGGTCTGTGTCCCCCCCCCAATGGTTGCCGACAGAGAAAACCCGGCGTTCTGTGGCAAGGGGTTGAAAAAGTAAGAAAAACAAATTAAAACTTATAAAAAGAAAGTCAATGTAATTTATTTTTTGCTGTACTCTGTATGAACTATTAAATGTAAATCTATGCACTATATTATTAAAGGTCACATGGCTCCTTTTAACCTCTTAAGGACGCAGGGCGTATGGATACGCCCTGCATCCCGAGTCCTTAAGGACGCAGGGCGTATCCATACGCCCGTGGGAATTCCGGTCCCCACCGCTAGCCGGTTGGGGACCGGAGCCGGATGCCTGCTGAAATCGTTCAGCAGGCATCCCGGCATATCGCCCAGGGGGGTCATTATGCCCCCCCATGTCGACAATTCAGTCCAGCGATCTGCGGCGATTCCGGGTCAATTGGGTCTCCAGTGACCCGGTGACCCGGAATAACTGGCTGTTCGGGGCCGTCTCTGACGGCCCCGAACAGCCAGAGCCTGCAGAGGTGAGGTGGCACTGGTGCCACCTCACGATCGCCCTGATTCGTCGGCCGGATTACCGGCCGACCAATCAGGGCGCCTGCTGCGGGTGTCACTCCCGCACCCGCTCCGCCCCTCTTCCGGAGGGCGTGAGCGGGTGCGGGAAGACGACCCCGGGTGCTGGGGACCCCGATCCCCGGCGTCCATGTTGGGATCGGGGCCCCAGGAGCGACGGCGGCGGCGAGGGACAGCCTGCGATGGAGCAGCAGCAGGAGGTGAGTTACAGCCTCCTGCTGTTGCTTAGCAACAGCTCTCAGCATGCAAAAAGGGCATGCTGGGAGCTGTAGTTATGCAACAGCAGGAGGCAGACCACCACAACTTCCAGCATTCCCTTATGGGCATGCTGGGACTTATGGTTTTGCAACAGCTGGAGGCACATTTTTTCTATGGAAAAGTGTACCTTCAGCTGTTGTATAACTACAACTCCCAGCTTGCACAAACAGCTAAAGTGCATGCTGGGAGTTGTAGTGGTGCATCTGCTGGTTGCATAACTACAACTCCCAGCATGCCCGTTGGCTGTCGGTGACTGCTGAGAGTTGTAGTTTTGCAACAGCTGAAGGCACACTGGTTGTGAAACTTAGAGTTTTTTTTTTTTTTACCTAACTCAGTGTTTCACGACCGGTGTGCCTCCAGCTGTTGCAAACTACAACTCCCAGCAGTCACCTTACACCATGCACCGTACATGCTGGGAGTTGTAGTTTTGCAACAGCTGGAGGCACACTGGTTTTGAAACACTGAGTAAGGTCACAAACTCCGTGATACATAACCAGTGTGCCTACAGCTGTTGCAAAACTAAAACTCTCAGCATGTACAGTCTCTCAGCGCATGCTGGGAGTTGTAGTTTTGCAACAGCTGGATGTCCCCCCCAATGTGAACGTACAGGGTACACTCACATGGGCGGATGCTTACAGTAAGTATAGGGCTGCAAGTTTGAGCTGCAGCTAATTTTCTGCAACAGCTCAAACTGCCAGCGAGAAACTACTGTGAACCCCCGCCCGTGCGACTGTACCCTAAAAACACTACACTAACAAAACATAAAATAAAAAGTAAAAAACACTACATATACACATACCCCTACACATACCCCTACACAGCCCCCCTTCCCTTCCCAATAAAAATGAAAAAAGTCTGGTACGCCACGGTTTCCAAAACGGAGCCTCCAGCTGTTGCAAAACAACAACTCCCAGTATTGTCGGACAGCCGTAGACTGTCCAGGCATGCTGGGAGTTTTGCAACAGCTGGAGGCACCCTGTTTGGGAATCACTGGCGTAGAATACCCCTATGTCCACCCCTATGCAATCCCTAATTTAGGCCTCAAATGCGCATGGCGCTCTCACTTTGGAGCCCTGTCGTATTTCAAGGCAACAGTTAAGGGTCACATATGGGGTATCGCCGTACTCGGGAGAAATTGGGCTTCAAATTTTGGGGGGTATTTTCTGCTTTTACCCTTTTTAAAAATGTAAAGTTTTTGGGAAAAGAAGCATTTTAGGTAAAAATGTTTTTATTTTTTTTACATATGCAATAGTCGTGAAACGCCAGTGGGGTATTAAAGTTCACTTAACCCCTTGTTACATTCCCCGAGGGCTCTAGTTTCCAAAATAGTATGCCATGTGGATTTTTTTTGCGGTCCTGGCACCATAGGGGCTTCCTAAATGCGGCATGCCCCCAGAGCAAAATTTGCTTTCAAAAAGCCAAATGTGACTCCTTCTCTTCTGAGACCTGTAGTGCGCCAACAGAGCACTTTTCACCCCCATATGGGGTGTTTTCTGAATCGGGAGAAATTGGGCTTCAAATTTTGGGGGGTATTTTCTGCTATTACCCTTTTTAAAAATGTAAAACTTTAGGGAAACCAAGCATTTTAGGTAAAAAATATTTTTTTTTTTTTTACATATGCAAAAGTCGTGAATCACCTGTGGGGTATTAAGGTTCACATTGCCCCTTGTTACGTTCCCCGAGGGGTCTAGTTTCCAAAATGGTATGCCATGTGTTTTTTTTTGCTGTTCTGGCACCATAGGGGCTTCCTAAAGGTGACATGCCCCCCAAAAACCATTTGACGCTCCTTCCCTTCTGAGCCCTCTACTGCGCCCGCCGAACACTTTACATAGACATATGTGCTTACTCGAGAGAAATTGGGTTTCAAATACAAGTAAAAATTTTCTCCTTTTTACCCCTTGCAAAAATAAAAAAATTGGGTCTACAAGAACATGCGAGTGTAAAAAATGAAGATTGTGAATTTTCTCCTTCACTTTGCTGCTATTCCTGTGAAACCCGTAAAGGGTTAAAACGCTTACTGAATGTCATTTTGAATACTTTCGGGGGTGCAGTTTTTATAATGGGGTCATTTATGGGGTATTTCTAATATGAAGACCCTTCAAATCCACTTCAAACCTGAACTGGTCCCTGAAAAAAAGCGAGTTTCAAAATTTTGTGAAAAATTGGAAAATTGCTGCGGAACTTTGAAGCCCTCTGGTGTCTTCCAAAAGTAAAAACTCATCAATTTTATGATGCAAATATAAAAGTAGACATATTGTATATGTGAATAAAAAAAAAATTATTTGGAATATCCATTTTCCTTACAAGCAGAGAGCTTCAAAGTTAGAAAAATGCAAAATTTTCAAATTTTTCATCAAATTTTGGGATTTTTCACCAAGAAAGGATGCAAGTTACCAAAAATTTTTACCACTACTTTAAAGTAGAATATGTCACGAAAAAACAATCTCGGAATCAGAATGATAACTAAAAGCATTCCAGAGTTATTAATGTTTAAAGTGACAGTGGTCAGATTTGCAAAAAATGGCCGAGTCCTTAAGGTGAAAAAGGGCTCAGTCCTTAAGGGGTTAAGATTGTTTAACAAAAACAACTATAGTTACAAAAACAATTGCATTTTTTATGTAGTTATTTGAGCCAAAGCCAGACGTAGATCCAGCAGGAAGTAAGGAGATTTTTTAATCCTTACCGTAAAATCTCTCTCGAAGGATCCATTGGGGGACACAGACCATGGGTGTATGCTGCTGTCTCTAGGAGGTATGACACTATGGCAACAAAAAAGTTGGCTCCTCCCAGCAGGATATACCCGCCTCCAGGCCCTGAGCTAATCAGTTGTAGTACCAGAGCAATAGGAGAGGACAGACAGGTCAAGGAAAAAACACGAACTGTCCGAGAACCAGAAGAAAAATATAACTGAACACACCCTTGGACAGAGAACCAAAGAGAAACCCAAAAGGGCGGGAGCTCTGTCCCCCAATGGATCCTTCGAGAAAGATTTTATGGTAAGGATTAAAAAAAATCTCCTTTTCTCTATCTGCTCCATTGGGGGGGGGGGGGTAGTACAGGCCATGGAATGTACCAAAGTTGTCCCTTGGGTGGGCGGATAAACAGTAAGGCAGACGGCTGTTCCACTGCTGCCTGCAGCACTTTACGGCCCAGACTTGCATCAGCCGATGCGAAGGTATGAACCTCGAGAAAGTGTGTAAAGACGACCAGGTAGCCGCCTTGCAAATCTGCGAGGCCGAGGCTTGGTTCTGGAGAGCCCAGGATGCCCCAACAGAACGGGTAGAATGAGCCACAACCCTGAAGGAAGGAATCTTCCCCTACAGCGATAGGCTTCCGAAATGGCAGACCGGATCCGCCGAGAAATGGTGGCCTTGGAAGCAGGTTGTCCCTTACGACGACCTTCCGTAAGGACGAAAAAGGAATAAAACTGACGAAACGAAGAAGTGATAGAGAGGTAAGACCTAACAGCCCGAACCACATCCAGTTTGTGGAGTAAACGCTCCTTAGGATGAGAAGGAGCGGAACAAAAGGACGGAAGGACAATGTCCTCATTGATATGAAAGGCCGAAACAACCTTAGGCAAAAAGGAAGGATCTGGCCGGAAGACAACCTTGTCCTGGTGAATCACCAGAAACGGAGAACGACAGGAGAGAGCTGCCAATTCAGACACTGCCCGAATGGAGGAGAAAGCAACAAGAAACGCCACTTTCCAAGAAAGGAGGCGCAGGGACACCTCCCTAAGGGGTTCAAAAGGTTCATCTTGGAGGACACCTAGAACCAGATTCAAGTTCCAAGGGGTAGAAGGTGACCGATAAGGAGGGGCAGCATGCGCCACTCCTTGAAGGAAGGTCCGGACATGAGAATTAGAAGCCAGAGGACGCTGGAAGAGAATAGAAAAGGCCGAAACCTGACCCTAAAGGGAACTGAGAGACAACCCCAGTTCCAATCCCGACTGCAAGAAGGAAAGAAGACGGGGGACAGAAAAAGTAACAGGAGACCAGACCTGAGCTTCACACCAACGAAAATAAGACCGCAAGGTACAGTGATACATTTTCGCCGAGGAGGGCTTACGAGCCCTGAGCATGGTGCATATGACTTGGGAAGAGAAACCGCGGGCCCTCAAAACCGCGGTCTCAACCGCCACGCCGTCAAATGCAGTGACTGTAAATTGGGGTGGCAAAGAGGACCCTGAGACAGCAGGTCCGGACGAAGTGGAAGGCGCAGTGGAGTGTCGTCCAGGAGCCTGAACACGTCGGCGTACCACGACCTTCGGGGCCAATCTGGAGCTACCAGAATGGCGGGAACGTCCTCCGCTTTGAGCTTCCTCAGAACCCTGGGAAGGAGCAGAAGGGGAGGGAACAGATAGGGCAGAGCAAACTCCGCCCAAGGAATCACTAGGGCGTCCATGGCTAGAGCCAGGGGGTCCCGGGACTTTCACACAAATGGAAGGATCTTCCGATTGTGCAGAGACGCAAAGAGGTCCATGTCTGGAATGCCCCAGAGGTCACAGATCTGCGAGAAGACCTCTGGATGTAGGGACCACTCGCTGGGGTCGGCTGAGGAAGTCTGCTTCCCAGTTGAGCACACCCGGAATGTGAATCGCCGAAATGGCCGGAACCTTGTTTTCCGCCCAGATAAGAATCTTTGTCACCTCGGCCATGGCTGCCGAGCTGCGAGTGCCGCCTTGCCGATTTATTTAAGCCACGGCCGTGGCGTTGTCCGACTGAACGCGGAGAGGGCGGGATTGAAGCAGGGACTCCCAAAGAAGAAGAATCGCCCTCAGTTCCAAAATGTTTATCGGAAGAAGGGCTTACCGGGGAGACCAGTGGCCTTGAACCGTCCAGTCCCTGAACACACCACCCCAGGCCGACAGACTGGCATCAGTTGTACCTACCTGCCAGTGGAGGGGAAGAAATGATCGCCCCTGAAGAAGAAGGGGGGAGCGGAGCCACCAGAGCAGAGACTGACGGATCCGACGAGGGAGAGCAATCTTGCGATCGAGAGACAGAGGAGATCTGTCCCATCGAGAGAGAATTGCCAGTTGAAGGGGGCGGTAATGAAAATGGGCAAAGAGTACGGCCTCCATGGCCGCTACCATCCGACCCAAGACTTCCATGCAAATGCGGATGGAAACTGGGACCTGGGCCCGAAGGGAGCGGACTCCTGATAGGAGAGTCAGACGTTTGTCCGACGAAAGGCAGATCCGGGCAGAGGCCGTGTTGAATTGAAGTCCCAAGAAGATTAGAGACTGGGTGGGAGAGAGGACAGACTTGTCCCGGTTGACCATCCACCCGAAGCGATCCAGGGTCTGGAGTTTGAGATCCACAGTCTCCAGCGTCTGGACTCTGGTGGGAGCCTTGATGCGAAGGTCATCCAGGTAAGGGATCACTGAGACTCCTCTGGACCACAACAGGGCCATCACTGGCGCAAAGATCTTGGTAAAGACCCGAGGAGCAGTGGCCAGACCAAAGGGGAGGGTTACGAATTGAAAATGCCCCTCCAGAACCCCAAAGCGGAGGTAGCGTTGATGGCCGGGAAATATTGGAACATGGAGGTAGCCCACCGAAGAAAGAAACTCCCCTTGTTCTATGGATGCCACTTTCGAACGTAGAGATTCCATTCGGAAGTGGCGGATGAGAAGATGACGGTTGAGACGCTTGAGGTCCAGGATTGCCCGCACAGAACCGCCCTTCTTGGGGACCACAAAAAGACTGGAATAGAAACCCAGAGGGGAGCACCCAAGTCTACCAGAAGACTCAATGGAAGAGTCAGAAGAGGCACCCCTAGTACGCTTGTTAGAGCGTGAAGTATGTGGAGAAGAGGAGCGGGGCCCTTTATAGGGTCGGCGCAGGGCAGACCTCTTCAAGGCAGACACCAAGTCACGGGGTGCCTCAGCCACCGAACAGGAGACTTGAGTCAAGTCATCCATATACTGGGATAGGGAAGAAACCCAGGCTGGAGGGGCGGCCGAATCCACCGGAACGGAAAGAGCATTCTGGGGTACCAGGGGGTCTGGGGTAGCAGTGGAGCAGGCAGAGCAAGTGGGAACCAGGCATTTTGGAATTACAGCTCTTACAGACAAAATAGTAAACTAACACTCCAGTTGTCTGTTTAGAGGGAGGAACAGTTCTGGGTACGGACATAAAAAAAGAACTCTCTCACCCGAGTCTGTGTCCCTTGTGCCCCCTGTGGCAGCTGCTGTGAGGAGAACTCTGCTCTGTGTAGCTAGAGAGGGAGAAACAGGCCAGCCAATAGCCAGAGAGGGGCGTGCCTGGAGCAGGGGCACTGTCTGATTGGCCCCTGCCACCTAATCACGCGCACGGCACTGATTGGAGGACGATTCGCGCCTCCAGTAAGCTCCGGCTGCCCTGTGGGCGGAGCTATAGCGCCCCGGCCGCCGAAATGCCGATGAAGAGAAATAGTAATGGCGCCCGCTCCTTGCACCGAGCGCACATGTCAGCCACATTAAGTGAGCGGGCGAGACACTTCTTCGCAGGCAGTAGTGCGCTGCCGAAAGCGACAGTAAGTCGGCACTTCATGCGCCCGAACAGTATAAGCGCCGCGGCTGTCAGCCACATGGTAAGCGCCGCGGCTATCAGCCGCATAGTAAAACACACACGAGTGCCCAATAATAAAGTGCCCATTCATTCCAATATGCCACTGCTCGCCCCAGAATAAAAGATAAGCCCCTAGCACAGGCCAGCCCCTTAGACCCTGAAAGGTGGGCCAAAAACTGAGGGTCTCCAGAGGTTGCAAAGTCAGCACCTAAGGGAGAAAGAATATATACTCACCTCAGTCAGAAGAACTTACCAAATGGAGTCTTCTATGAGGTCTTCAGTCAGCTTTCTGTCACCTGCATCACGCCGAGCTACCATGTGCGAGCGAGGCGAGCAGGGAATAGGGGGACCCGGACCTATGAGGTACAACCCCAGGCGCTGACCGTTGGCGAGAGGGGGTGAACAGCGCATATACTCAATGTCTGTGCCCCCTCAATCGCAATGGGGAAACAGTGAGCCGCAGTTCCCGAGTCCCCACCTGAAAACATGAAAGAAAAAGGAATAAAAAACTAGGAAAATAATAAAAAACAGAACACCTGGTCTGGAGAATTCCAGACCATGTCCACCTCCTTCAGACACTAAGCTAAAACTGATTAGCTCAGGGCCTGGAGGCGGGTATATCATGCTGGGAGGAGCCGACTTTTTTGTTGCCATAGTGTCATCCCTCCTAGAGACAGCAGCATACACCCATGGTCTGTGTCCCCCAATGGAGCAGATAGAGAAAGATATATTTTCCAAGCCTTTTGAATCCACTCCTGGCTTTGGCTCAAAAAAGATCACTCTTCTGTAGAGTTTACCCTCCTTACTGCAGCACACACACACCTCAATAACCAAAGAAACAATACAGCACTGTACAGGATTTTTTTTCTAAAGGTATATAGGGATTCACAAACCTTCCTCCTCCCCTTCCTCAGGGATTCGCTTGAGTTTCTTCTGACTGGACTTAGCTGCATTCTGCATTTTTGGAATATCTCTTCCATAGTACAGTAGGAAGTGATTATAGACATCCTTGAGTTCATCCATAGAGTGGACATCTTTCAGCCTATAATGAAAGATCAGTTAATTCTTATAAAGATTACTTTGTAAATAATGTTTTAAAGCTGCTTAAAAACATGTTAAAAAGGTATACATAAAAAAAAAAAAAAAAAAAAAAAAATCTGTAACCTTTCCATATCTGTGGTATCCAAAGGCCTTATTTCATCTGCTAATGGCTTGTCAGGATCAGCAGAAATCTGCTCATATTGATAGGCTTGCATCTTCTGAAACAGACGCATCAGATTTTGTTTTCTTATCCTGAGCTGGGTCCACTAAGGAGGAAAAACAAAAGTAATTTTTTATTATATATACATACACACACACACACACACACACACACACACACACTGATACATTGCACATTTCCTTCAGATATAACATTGATAATTAGAAAGAAAGACAGCATGTACTTTGTTCTTAACCAGTATTAACCGCTTAACGCCCAAGGATGTCATATTGGGTCGGTCCCAGCATGTATCTGATGCTAAGACCCGGGGCTAATAGCGCGCAGCAGCGATCGCGGTGCCACGCGCTATTAACCCTTTAGACACTGCGTTCAAAGTTGAACACCGTGTCTAAACCGAAAGTGAAAGCTGCTCAGCTGGGCTGATCGGGACTACCGCAGTGAAAATGCGGTGTCCCGATCAGCTGGGACACGAGCGGAGGTACTCTTACCTGCCTCCGGCGTGTCCCCTCGGCGATTGCTCCAAGCCTGAGATTCAGGCTTGAGCAATCGACCGCCGATAACGCTGATCATTGCAAAGCTATGGCTTTGCAGTGAACAGTGCTGGCAATCAGTGTGTGCAGTGTTATAGGTTCCTATGGGACCTATAACACTGCAAAAAAGAGTGTAAAAAAAAAAAAAGTTTAATGTGATTTAACCCTTTCCTTAATAAAAGTTCAAATCACCCCCCTTTTCCCATAAAAAAAAATAAAAAAACACCATGTAAATAAAAATAAATATAAACATACGTGGTATTACCGTGTGCGTAAATGTCCGAACTATAAAAATATATCATTAATTAAACCGCACAGTCAATGGCGTACACGCAAAAAAATTACGAAGTCCAAAATAACATATTTTTGGTCGCTTTTTATATCATGAAAAAATGAATAAAAAGCGATCAAAAAGTCCGATCAATGAAAAAATTATACCTCTAAAAACTTCAGATCACGGCACAAAAAATCAGCCCTCATACCGCCCCATACACGGAAAAATAAAAAAGTTATAGGGGTCTGAAGATGACAATTTTAAACGTATACATTTTTCTGCATGTAGTTATGATTTTTTACAGAAGTACAACAAAATCAAACCTATATAAGTAGGGTATCATTTTAATCGTATGGACCTACAGAATAAAAATAAGGTGTAATTTTTACAAAAAAAATGTACTGCGTAGAAACGGAAGCCCCCAAAAGTTACAAAATGACGTTTTTTCTTCAATTTCGTCGCACAATGATTTTTTTTTCCGTTTCGCCATAGATTTTCGGGTAAAATGACCGATGTCACTGCAAAGTAGAATTGGTGGCGCAAAAAAAAAGCCATCATATGGTTTTTTAGGTGCAAAATTGTAAGGGTTATGATTTTTAAAAAGTGAGGAGGAAAAAACTAAAGTCCTAAAACGGAAAAACCCATGGTCCTTAAGGGGTTAAAATAATCATTATTTAAAAGAAAATCACAAAAACAAGACAAATAAAAAACTTTCATAAAACTGATTGAATAGTGTTAACAGCTCTTATTTGGAGGAATGATGTAATACAAGTCATCTTTATTACACTATTAGAGGTGAGTAAACCAGGGATATTTTCTGATACCATAATTACTCTTTAGGTATCTCAAACTGAACAAACTGACTAATGCATGTGAGGCCTTCTGACCCTCCCACAACAGATTATGTTGGAGGACAGAAGCATCAGTCATGATGGATTTCAACTGCCTGATCCTTTTGTTTTCAGTGATATAAGCTGCTGCCATAACTGTCTGGCAGCGGCTTAACTCGCCTCACCCCATTTAACACACACAAGCAGAGTGGCCAAACCAACTGCAGCTGCTTTCAGCAAAACTTTAAAGAACTGACTATTCACTGTCTTATGAACCTGACAAATTTGCAGGTTCCATTACCACAAGTGAATTGACATTAATTTAATGGTGTATACTTCCTTAAACCATCTTAAAATGAGGATTTACCTTCTCATCCCACTGCCAGACACGCCACAAATCATTGATGTTTAGCTCTGGTTCCACATACTCTTTTCTATAAAATGCAATAAAGGGTACCTGGAAGAGAAAATTTTAATAAACAGGACATTCTCAAGGACGAGAACTGAGATAGATAAGTGCATGTTGGTCATATAGCCTCAGACTATCCAGTTGACATGTGTGTTTATAATTCACATACCTCAAAGTGTTGATTTCTCATAAAATTTAGAGCTTCTCTGATCTTCTGTATAGTGCTTGGTCCTTTCCGGCTGAAGCTGCTGCCAACTTGACCACGCTCCAAATAGTCACAGCTCTCCTGTTATAGGAAGGTAATGAGTAAGGACCTAAGATATTTATACAGAAGGTTCTAAGTCCATTAGCTGTTTTACCTAGAGAGCAGCTGGCGGCAATCTAGTTTTCCATTTTACCTTTTGAAGCAAACGGCTCCCATAATACATAAACTGGTATTAAATGAGTGGGACTACATGTTGTCATTGACTACAATGGCAGTGAACAGGCTGCTTGTAGTGAGCCTTCCACCACCAGAAGGCCACTCAACGAGCCAAGTACATAAGATAGGAAAGCACTGCCCTGATCACTCGGAGGAGTGGTCCTGCTATGCCTACTGACAATTATGACAACAGAAATAAGAGTAACTACATAATTGCAATCCAAATTAAATATATAATACATACATTTATAAAGATGAATAAAAGATGCCTTTGTTTAAATGCAACTGCAGCCAACAAATTATGCATTCAGAGAAAAGGAAAGTGTCAGCCAAATTAAGAAATTGCTTTGTCCAGCTCTCCTGGTTTAGAGCAAGACAAATTAAGTCTGGCTGCCTGTTGCTGAGGAATATGTGAAGTTTTTATTTTACAATATTGAATACTACCTGTTGGGAGATTGTTGGTGTTGAAAACGCATTTCTATAAATCCAGTCAGCCTCTTCCTCCAGCTCATCATCTTCGGCAGATTTAACAGGTGTGATCCGCAGCTACAAAAAAAATAAAAAAAATAAAATAAAAAAGTGTTATGTCCACACTATCACAGTGAAAAAGAAAATAGTGATTGCTACCTGTGTGATAATGGTAAATTAATTCCAGTACCACCACTTTGCAGTTTAATAACCAATTTTACCTGGAACCTTTCCGGCAGATCTGTGGTCCGAATCTCATTGTCTTGGTCAGTTAAATGACTGCTTTCCAGTTCACTTGGCTCATAGATTTCGAAGATGCTGCGCCGGCTTACACGCTTCTTAGCAGTTTTCTTGGGTCTGACACGAGTTTCTCCTTCTGCTTCGTCATCCTCATATTCATACTCTTCCATTTCCTCATCGTCTTCATTGTATTTTTCAAACTCTTCATAATCAAAATCTACACCGAAGATCTCCTGAGCTTCCTGCAACGCACTGTGAAAATAATAAATGTTAAATATAGTTTCACAAACATAAACCGGTTTTCAGGTAATTACCAACCTTTAAGGACTAGGGGGTGTATTTGGCCCTTGATGCCTTTTAAAAACTAAAACCTAATGGGGTTGACACAGGTTGTTATGTGGCAGTTTTCCCAGTCTATTATGCTTAAACCAGAAGTGGATCAAGCTAGCACCGTAATATCTTTCTCGTAGCCTTCATTGGGCTACACAGAGACCATGGGTATATGCTCTTGCCAATAGGAGGCGCTGACACTAGGAAAAAAAGTTGTCTCCTCCATGGCAGGATATACCCGCCCACTGGAAGTGAGGCAATAAGTTTTGTCACAAAGCAGTAGCAGAAGCCAACCAAGAGACAAGTTCGAAGGACCCGTGGAAGGAATCCTGGAGAAACACCCAAGAACCGGAAAAGGCAATACGGACAAGAATGAAGACATGGGTGGGTGCTGTGTCCCCCAATGAAGGCTACGAGAAAGATATTATGGTAAGTACAAAAAAAATAAAAAATAAAATAAAATTTCTCGGTCGCTCTTCATTGGGGGACACAGACGATGGGATGTACCACAGCAGTCCCTGGGGTGGGAAGAACACCATCAGAGGAAGGGAGCCAGTCTGGAGACTGAACCTCAGACGGCCATAAGACTCACGGATGAGACCCTGGGCTAAAAAGGCAACCAAGGCCTGGAACTGAGCGTACGGCACTTCCCACTGTTCATGGAGATGGACTAGGATGCCAAGGAAGGGACCGTCCTTAGAAGAGACTCTAAACCAACTTGCCACAGAGAGAGACAAGAAGGGGCAATGCAGAGACCAGATGGGCCGAACCTACCTGGAATGAGGTAGGAAACCAACTCCAAGAAGCACAGAACTACACAGAGGGAGAGCCCAGTTGGGAACAAAACAGGAAAAGGGAACAACAAGAGAACCCCATACAGAGGGCCAACCGAAATCAGAGAACCTGGCGAGAAAACGCCAGGGAGAACCGAAGGCGAGCAAGTCAAGATGAAGACCAGAAACTTCTGGAAAAGAGAGATGTCTCCAGAGAGGCATGGTGCAGAAGATACGAACCAACCAAAAGGCTGTAGGTGCCAAAAACCACTGTCCCTGGGGCACAGCATGAGCACAGGGGGAGAAGAGCGGACACAACACAGGCTGAAAAGCTGGAAGAACTACAGCCATGTAGCAGCTGAAAAAGGGCGCGACTGGAACAACCCGGTATACAGGCTTGCCGTCCAACCCCGGAGTAAATGGACTCTGAAGGATGAAATGGAAAGTAAGGAGTAACCCGGAAAGGGGACACGGAACTGGAGACTCTCGAGTCACCAGGAGGTGCCCCACCTGTAGGAGGGGCAAACCCAACAACCGCAAAACGCTCCTGGAGACATACTGCTATGTCAGGACAAGAAGAAGAGCGGTACCGAAAGACTGCCCCACAAAGGAATCGGGGAGAAGCCAGGGCAGGGGCACTACACGTGCCCGAGACCACAATCCTCACGAAGGCCCAAAGGACCAGGAGGACAGACCCAGAAAATAAGGTAAACAACAGCAGTCTAGGAGAGAGCCCAAAACAAGGATTAATTGGTCTTGGACCCAGCAGTCAGAGAGAACCAGAGTTTTGTCAGGACGGGAATGGAGGGAAAAGCAAAAGAAAACCCAGCTGGGACTCCCAGGCTCTGGGCACAAGAAGGTTACACCAAAAGATCAGAGTGGCAGTGTAGCACCAGAGAGTGACAAAAGGGAAGGATGAGCACACCCTTCCCGGATATTGCGCCAAGGAAGGAAGAGAGCAATGGCAGACTGGCAGACGATTGCATAAACCCCTCCTACATAGAAAAATGCCCTAGCTGCATGAGCAGCAATAGACAACCAGAAACAGGAGGAGAGCCAGGCTGCAATAGTGAGCAGTAAGCGCACACAAGCAGAGCCGGCGAAAAGCACTTGCGATCGCTCCCAGAAAAAAAAACAAAGGCCCAGCAAGGTACCCCACCATGTAGGGGGAAGTGCGAGATGGCTCCATATTGACAGAAGAAAGTGATCAGTGAAAAAGTCCCCCTGGTGGAGGGGAAAAACAAGGGGAGATGGAGACAAAACTCAGGCACTGATTGTGCCAAGCTTCCTGATCCTAGTACCCCCTGTGGAAGGGAATTTCCCCAAGAGCACCACGTACTTTAGGAGCAAGGAAATGCATCAAAGCACTACGGTAACGCATCAAAGCACTGGGTGGACGTAGCCCCCAGGGACCCTGCGAAAACACACCAAGACATGGGGCCATGTTGTGTCCCCAGAGGGATTTGAATCCTGGACACTGGAGCTGGGATACACAAAGACATAACTACGAATGCAAGTAAGAAGCACACGTAGCAACCTACAGCGTTGGGAGGAAACACCCCATTGGGGCAAAACCTTGGACCCTGTGGAAAATAGAGGGGGCAAATATTAATTATTAATCGGCCAGGATGGCTCCGTGGCCGCACTAAGGCAACAGAGCAGGCGCCTGAGCCACCCCGTACAGGAACCCAGGAAGATACCTGGAGGCATAAGGTGGTGGTGGGGGGGGGGGTTGGGGCTGCAGAACAGTCCGTGGCCCCAGCAGGCCCAATGCCTGAAACGGAGGAGATAAACCTCCACAGACCTGTGGAAACAATTACACAGGAAGGCCTGAGGTACACCCCACCGAAAAGGAGGGGAGGAAGGCTCTACATGGGCAGGGTGTCCAGAGCATATGTAGGGACACAGACATGGGTACCTCATGATAGTAGAGGGGTAACAAGACTGCCACCACGAATGGAACCACAGACATCCAGAAGCATATAAACTAGTCTCAGCACCCAACCGCGTGCCACAACCATGCCCTGAGAAGACTAACGTTACGCTGTTAGAAGGGGAACCAAGAGTGCTGCTGAGAGGTCCATAGATCCTGCAGGAAACGCCCACACCCCATCTCTTAATGGCGCTACACACCAGAACTGCAGTCGCAGACTAAAGAGATGAAGAACGAATGAAGTGCAGGAAATATGCAGACACATTCTGACTCACTGGTAGAAAGGTCCAATGAATCCACAGAGCCACTTCCTCAGAACTTCCCACTGAAAGAGAGTCACCGGTTCTCTGCCGCTGGTGCGGCAGGAATGGGGGAAGTGATCTGGTGGATGAAAAAAAAACATGTAGACAGTCTAGCTAATTGGCATAGGGACCGTGCCCGGCTAGACAGGCTTCCGCTGAGCTGGAGGATAAATGGCCCTGAACCAGGGAGTCAGAGGAGGGAGACAGCCTCTGACATCCCTGGTAGCGTGAACAACTACTTCAACACCCTAAGCCTGGAGGGCTCGCTGCGGGAGGAGTGGCAGAGCTAAGCTCCGTTTAGGAGAGGCGCAGAAAGGCGCTGGGCTTTTCCTTTCCAGCGCTTCCAAGACAGCGACGACAAAGGGGGGAGGGAGTCCTCCCTCAGTTAGTCTCCAAAGGGGGGGGGGGGGGGGGCGGAGCTACCTGCCATCATTATGGGTCCCGCTGACCAGCAAGCGCTGGAGGAGATCCCACCAGCTGAAGTAAAGAAAATCGGTGGCCACTGAAAATACAGGGAGCTGCTGCAAAAGCCGGCAGCTGCCTTGAGACAGAAATGGCTGCCGTAACCGAGTTCACTGGCAGGTGGAGGGGATGATATATTCATATACTCACCCGCGGTGGTCTTATACTAACCCAGACGGCTTCAACGAGCTTATGACCATGGTGCATCATACCAGGCTAAGATAGCGGGGCGAGCAGGGGCAGTGGGGGACCCAGACCCTGGGTACAACCTCCAGGCGCTGGCCGTTGGCGAGCAGGGGTTGACAGCCCATACTCTATGTCTGTGCCCCTTTGTTGCATATGGGGGAACAGGTAGCGCCATGCTCCTGAACCCCCACCTGAAAAAGAGAAACAAAAAGGGAGGCAAAAAAGCTAAACTAGACAGCCCTTACTAGAAAATATTTTTTTTAAAAGACCAAGTCTGGAGAGCACCAGACCTGTGTCTTGCCTCTTACTGACACATGCTAAAAGTTATTACCTCACTTCCAGTGGGAGGGTATATCCTGCCAGGGAGGAGCAGACTTTTTTTTCCTAGTGTCAGCGCCTCCTAGTGGCAAGAGCATATACCCATGGTCTCTGTGTCCCCAAACGAAGAGCGACCGAGAAACATTAGTTCTTCCTTTTTTCTCTTATTCTAAAACAGATTATCTATGCAATTATTCTTCAATTTGATTTCCTTAAAGGGGTTACCTAGTCTTTAAAATCTAATGGCCACCATCATATGCTATCAATATTAGAACACTGGTTGTCTGACCCCCCCCCCCCCCCCCCAGGGACCCCAACCCCATCAATTATCTCTTTGGCTGTGGTGCTTGTGTAAACAGTGCTGCCTCTTTAACGGTTACATTGGTTGAAGGCTGGTTCATATCTAAAGGGGTACTTTGGTGGAAAACTATTTTTTTTTTTTCACCTGGTACCAGAACGAAACAGATTTGTAAATTCCAGTACTTATCAGCTGCTGTATACTACAGAAGAATTTGAGTTGATCTTTTTCAGTCTGACCACAGTGCTCTCTGCTGACACCTTTGTCAGTGTCAAGAACTGTCCAGAGTAGGAGAGGTTTGCTATGGGGATTTGCTCCTACTCTGGACAGTTGCTGACATGGACAGAGGTGTCAGCAGAGAGCACTACGGTCAGATAGAAAAGGACAACTCAACTTCCTCTGGTGCACACAGCAGCTGATAAGTATTGGAAAGATTACGATTTTTTTTAATAGAAGTAATTTACTAAATCTGTTTAAAGGGTACCTCTCATCAAAAAAAACTTTGATATATTATAGATTAATGTATGCAGAATAACTTTACAATTACATGTTATTAAAAAATATGCTTCTTTCTATTTAATTTTCCACTTTGAAGAAATGACCACTAGGGGTCTCCCTACCAGTCCTGGCAGCAAGCATTTCAGACTCATGCTGGAGTCCTAAACACTACGAGCTGCCAGTCTGCTTTGTTCACAAAGGAGAACACTCAGAGCTGCCAGCCTGCTTTGTTCACAGCCTGTTTGGCTGTGAACAAAGCAGGCTGGCAGCTCTGAGTGTTTAGGACTCCAGCATGAGTCAGAAATGCTTGCTGACAGGACTGATCGGGAAAAATACAATAGAAAGAAGCATATTTTTCATTACCATGCTATTGGAAAGTAATTCAACATTCATTAATCTAAAATATGTCAAAAGTTTATTTGATGAGAGGTACCCTTTAACTTTCTGGCACCAGTGGATTTAAAAAAAAAAAATGTTTTCCACCGGAGTACCCCTTTAAGCTCATTGCAATATCTTGTTCCATCAATACAAGTAGTACATCGTTTGCTTACTGCATGAGCCCTGTTACAAAATGATACACTTTTGAATCTATTACTTACGCATCAGCATATCCTGGAAGCTTTTTCCTCCATTTAGGTTTTTTCAGCGGTTGTCCATCATCATCAACAATGAAGTCATCAATGTCTGTAACATACAAGGATGTTTTCAAGTCCTGGTCTCGGATTTCATATTAAAAACTAACAAAACATTAATGGAAATACTTACCAGATTCCTCATCCTCCTCCTCCTCTTCTTCTTCAGCAGCAATAACTGGCTGATCACCTAAGTCATGTCTATCCTCATCCTCACCGTCCTGGAAGATTTCTTCAGCGATGGCTTCTTTCTCATACTCCTCTTTTCCGGCATCTTCCTCTTCGTCTTCATCATCTGACATTTTTTTTACGCGTCTGAATTTTTGCTGTGTTGGGTAACAGCCAAGTATATTGTGTTTTTAGATAGAGATACATGAAGGTGTTGTCTAATAAAATGCAGTAAAAGGGGTTGCTCATTAGGACAAGGGCCCAGAGCTAGTAATCTGCCAAAACCAAATAGTGGTTTTCCCACAGCAACGACTCACAGCTCAGCTTTTATTTTTCCAGAGCTCAAGAGGACATAAAAGCTGAGCTGAATATGGTTGATATGTTCAAAACCAGATAGTCTTGGTTTCAGGCAGATTAGAGAAGTGATTAAATCAGATTTTTAAAAGACAACCTTTAGCCACACAGAACATGTATTATAGTAGCAATAAAATCAATAAAAACATATTTACTTACACGTTTCACTTTAACACCCAAGTTTTCTTCAATTAGATCAAAGTCATCATCTTCCAGTCTGTCATCAAATGCTGAGGAAAAACAAACAAAAACAACTGAAACATAACATATTACAGATGATTTTGTCAATGTGATACATGATACATGAGTTGGCACAACCACACTATAGCACTTCCAATATATCGCTACAGCCAGATACAACTCTGGAGGTTAACATGCGTCCATAACATTAGCAAGAGAAATAAAGAGGCCACTCACCGAATACTGTGCTTCACTTTACTTTAATCTTCGTGCATAAAAAACACCAGCAAGGCAAGACAGGACGCCTTAGGCGTCCTGTCTTGCGTTGCTGGCGTTTTTTTATGCACGAAGATGAAAGTGAAGCACAGTATGCGGTGAGTGGCCCCTCGTTATTTCTCTTGCTGATGTTATGGACTCAGATGATTTTGTGCTGCACGCATTACACCACTATAACACACTTACTGCGCTTTCTTGCTTTGCGGCCAATTTCATCGTCTGAACCTCCAGATCCACTTCCTGCCTCCTCCTCCTCCTCTTCTTCTTCCTCCTCATCATCATCGTCATTAATAAAATCTTTTAAGTTTCCTTGCTCGTCCTGCTCGTCTGGATTTTCATCCTCCTCTTCTTCATCTGGAGGGAGTAAAAAAAAAACACAATACATGTGATTAGGATAAGTTTGTTCACTAGCCATCTGCAATAGAGGAAAAGTGGTGCCTTAACCCCTTAACGACCACGGACGTAAATGTACGTCCTGGTTTGGCAGGACTTCCCGCACCAGGACGTACACTTACGTCCTGTGTATGACCGCGAGCATCAGAAGGGTGCTCGCGTCACACACGGCAGGTTCCGGCTGCTAGCAGCAGCCGGGGACCCGCCAGTAATGGCCGACATCCGCAATCGCGCGGATGTCCGCCATTAACCCCTCCAATGCCATGATCAATACAGATCACGGCATCTGCGGTACTTTGATTGGATGATCGGATCGCTCGCAGCGCTGCCGCGGGGATCCCATCATCCAGCATGACAGCCGGAGGTCCCCTTACCTAGCTCCGGCCGTCTCCCGGGGTCTTCTGCTCTGGTCTGCGATCGAGCAGACCAGAGCAGAAGATCACCGATAATACTGAGCAGTACTGTGTCCTATGCATAGCACTGCACAGTATTAGCAATCAAACGATTTCTATAGATAGTCCCCTATGGGGACATAAAAAGTGAAAAATCCCCTCCCCCAATAAAAATGAAAATTGTCAGTTTTTCCCATTTTACCCCCAAAAAGCGTAAACATTTTTTTTTTAATAAACATATTTGGTATCGTCGCGTGCGTAAATGTCCGAACTATCAAAATATAATGTTAATGATCCCGTACGGTGAATGGCGTAAACGTAAAAAAAATTTTAAGAGTCCACAAATGCTGCTTTTTTGTCACATTTTATTAAAAAAAAAAATTACAAAACGATCTAAAAGTTTTATATATGCAAATGTGGTATCTAAAAAAAAGTACAGATGACTGCGCAAAAAATGAGCCCTCATACCGCCCTATATACGGAAAAATGAAAAAGTAATAGGTGGTCAAAATAGGGCGATTTTAGATTTTGTACAAAAAGTTTTAGATTTTTAAGCGGTACAAAAATATAAAAGTATCTAGCCATGGGTATCATTTTAATCATACTGACCCACATAATAAAGAACACACGTCATTTTTACCGTAAAGCGTACAGTGTGAAAACAAAACCCTTGTAAATGTGCAAAATTTTGGTTTCATTTAAATTTCCTCCATAAAATTTTTTTTTGGGGGGATTCGCCGTACATTTTATGGCTAATGAGAGGTTTCATTACAAAGTCACGCAAAAAACAAGCCCTTATATGGGTCTGTACATGGAAATATAAAGGAGTTATGGATTTTAGAAGGCGAGGAGGAAAAAACGAAAACGCAAAAATAAAATTGGCCTGGTCCTTGAGGTGAAAATGGGCTTGGTCATTAAGGGGTTAAAGGGGTTATGCAGGAAAACACTTAGAGAGAGATTGATTGATATATATATATATATATATATATATATATATATCTATCAATCAACTGGCTCCAGAAAGTTAAACAAATTTGTAAATTACTTCTGAAGTTAAGGTTGTTCTTTTCTGTCTAAGTGCTCTCTGATGACACGTCTCTCGGGAAACGCCCAGTTCAGAAGAGGTTTACTATGGGGATTTGCTTCTAAACTGGGCGTTTCCCGAGATACGTGTCATCAGAGAGCACTTCGACAGAAAAGAACAACCTTAACTTCAGAAGCTCATAAGTACTGAAAGGATTAAGATTTTTTAATAGAAGTAATTTACAAATCTGTTTATCTTTCTGGAGCCAGTTGATATATATAAAAAAGTTTTTTCCTGGAATACCCCTTTAAGTTTAAAACTAGTGGCTACTAACATCAATAACTTAAGGGTATATTCACATGTACGGGATTTGTCTAGGTCGTGTCTTTGGAGAATCTACAGCAAAAATCTGGGGGTGAACCAAAGATTTTTGTTACAGATACCATAGTGGATCCATACACAGATTAAGGCTAAACTGGATGCACAATGTGGTCAGATGATGAAGAATTAGGTGCAGAACTTGTGTCTAAACCCTTAGGAAATCCTAAACATGTTCATACTTAGATTTTCATCAAGTAGAACAGACCCGGCTCACCTGTCATAAGCCTATCTAGTTTTAGGACGAAAGATAAAAATGTGGTTAAACTAATGGAACAGTTGAACTAATAGACAGCAATGCATTTCTAAGCAGACCTGCTGAAAGATCCGCTCAGGAATGCATTGCTGTCTGTGGGGATGGCAATGCGGTCCATACCACCCGTGGGATCTCCGTCGCAAATTCTGTCTAGAGATTCCACAGTGTGAACCCAACTTTAGGAACTAGTTAAAAATAAGTTTTACCCATTCGACTTACCATCATCATCTTCAACAAACTTCTTGGTGGTTCTCTGTACTACCTCTCCATCGTTGTTGTATTCTTCCTCAGATTCCTCTGCTTCACTTTCCACAAAGTCAGACATGTTTCTGCAGCCAGAAGATATAATGTAGAGTGTTACCTAGTTTGCCATTTCTAACAGTCTTAAAAGATTTAAAACAACATATTTTAGGTCAGTGTTCCCCAACTAACGGCTTAGGCGCCACATGTAGCTTTTGGGCTCTCCGCATGTGGCTCCCAGCTGCAGATACTATGCTGCACTAGAGACACCAGGGATGTTATGGATTTGACCCTTCTACCTTGTTCTAATGGGAAATCACTGGCAGCTAACGCTAGGGTAACAGTCATAGGAATACGTCTTATCTGACTATAGACTTCATGACCATCATTGACTAAGAACCTTATGGGTTTTGAAAAGTGGTGAAAATTAATGAAGACATTTTTTTTTTTTTTTTTTTTCATTTTTAAAGCTGCTTCAAAAATGTTTAGAAGATTTTATCCAGAGTTCTGGACAACCAAGTCTTCATGGGGAACTTGACAAGTGAAAGTGGTTTATTTGCAGAAAAGGACTGTTTTAGGTTATGAGCATATAAAGATAATAATTCAGTGGCACTCACCAACTTGTTGTTTTAAAAGCAATCCTTTATTTCACAAATCCATATGAAAAGGACAGTTTGGGAGGTGGACAGAGGCTGGAGCAACATATGTTTCACGCCGCAGGCGTGAAACATATGTTGCTCCAGCCTCTGTCCACGTTCTAAACTGCCCTTTTAATATGGATTTATTAAAAGGACTAAACTAAAACGACAAGATTGCGAGTGCCACTGTATTATCTTCATATGCACACTGCACACCGTACTATGATCTTGAATTAAGTAAAGCACCACCATAGTCACTTGCTACGCCCCCCCCCCCCCCCCCCAATTTAACCTCTGAACTGTCCACACGGGAAAGTATTTCAACCGGAAAACTACAGAACCAGCTGTGATTTCTTTTTTGGCTTCTACTGTTTTAGGTTATGTTTCCACACATCTTATTCTGGTATTTCCTTTTCTGTCATTTTTAGTGATGAGCGAACTTACAGTAAATTCGATTTGTCACGAACTTGTCGGCTCGGCAGTTGATGACTTATCCTGCGTAAATTAGTTCGGCCTTCAGGTGCTCCGGTGGGCTGCAAAAGGTGGATACAGTCCTAGGAAAGAGTCTCCTAGGACTGTATCCACCTTTTCCAGCCCACGGGAGCACCTGAAAGCGCAACTAATTTATGCAGGAAAAGTCATCAACTGCCGAGCCGAGAAGTTCCTGACGAATCGAATTTACTGTAAGTTCGCTCATCTCTAGTCATTTTGTCTGACCTTATGTTAGTGGAAAGTGCTTTTTTTTTTTTTTTTTTTTTTTAATGTTTGGCAGCTATTCACTGTTTCATGTATGGTGTTTATTACACAGATAAAAGTGATCTAGAGTAGAAAAAACACCCCCCAAAAAAAAAAAAAAAAAAAAAAAAAAATATTATGTGGAAACGTATTCTTAGAGTATTTACATATTTGTCATGAACATTTAACACATGGCACATACCCACTCAGGCACATCTTGTATTAGATCATATTTCTGTCTGGACTTTTCTAATAAAATACATCATTCTGTTAATATTTATTTTACGACATGTATCACTGTGAATCTGTCTTTCTCTGTATGCGGAGTTCTTGAAAGTGTTTTTAGGAGCCCAATATGAAATGTTTCGGTTTCGCATCAGGAAACCACACAACTACTTACAAGGGGTTATCCCAAGATTAAAAGTCATCTTCTAGCCATAGAACAGGAGATAACTAGTTAATCTCTGGGGGGTCCGAATACTGGGACCCCCCAACCAATCATTAGACTGCTGGTCACTTACTCCCCTATGTAAATGGAGGGTAGTGTGCATGTTTCACCACAACTCCATTAGTTCTCTATGGGACACTAAGGAGTGCTAAACTCCAATATTTATTTATTTATTATTATTTTTTAGAAGTTCCATAGACAGTGGACAGAGCACTGGATGAGCATGTATACAGCTGCTCTGTTCTCAGGAAGATCTGACCCCCTTTCTTATGATCGTGGGGGTCCAAGCAGTGGGATCTCACTATCTACTAGTTATCGCCTATACTGTAGAAAGGGAGTAAAGTGTTAGGCTGGGATCACACCGCGTTTTTGCAATAAAGTTCCCATATCAGGTTTTTGAAAAAAAAAAAAAAAGATGGATTCCTCAAAACCGGACTTAACTGTATCAAAATGTGTGTAAAAAATTTTAACCCGTATACGGTTAAAAACCGTATACTGTTTGAAAAAAGATGTCTGGTTGCATCCGTTTTTTAAGAAAAGAAAAAAAAGCATACGTTTTTAACTTTTCATTCTATTAGGAATAAAGTTTCACTTGTTTGATTGAAATTCCAAGAAAACTGTGCAAAGTCAGAAACTGGATGGAACCATACACATATACGGTTCTCTACAGTTCCCATTGACTCACATGTTTAAAAAAAAATAAAAAATACGTATACGTTTCAATACGGTTTTTCACGCACACCAAAAACCGCGGTAGGCTGCAGTTTTGGGTACGGGAAAAAAAACTGACAAAAGCTTGCAGGATGCAAAATGGCCACAAGGCATATGGTTTTCATTGGAGAGTCAATGCATACGGTTTTCAATACGGTTCCCTAAGGTTTTCATATTGAAAACGTATACGGGAACTGTATTGCAAAAATGTGGTGTGAACGCAGCCTTAGCCATGGTTTCATGAAAATCGCAACAACAAAAAAAATGCTATATGATCTAAATGTGTGAACATGCCCTAAGGATGAGCAAAGTAACAGTGAATGGGTTTTTGTCCTCTTTATGAGACAAGTTCAAACTTTGCATTTGTGCACAACTTAGAAGCCACATGATCCTGTTATTTCGTTATGATCGGCTTCACCAGCGCCTTGCACAACAGGTCCTACTGTGGATAGTAATCCCTCTTTCAATGACCATGGGCTATCTGTCCACAGAGTACAGGCTGTCACTGTAGCAGTCTGTGAGGATTGTTCATTGTCTTCCTAAGCAGGTTACTTATTGGCACTGCCCATTCTAGAAAGCAAGCTTTCTATATCAATAGCACTATAATTTTAGCAGACACACTTCACATCAGTAAGTGGGTTCCTTCACACAGCCAGGATGTACATGAATAAGGATTTTCAGGAAACTTTATGGCAGAAATCTGCAGCTCAGTAGAGCCAATCCCTGGCTTTTCAGCATAGAGTCCATCTTTATATGATGCAGATCATTATTTTACATCCTGATGACTCGGGGTTAAGGCAGCATGAAATGTGATGACAGGTTTCCTTTAAGATGTCCATATACTTTACATAGCTATTTCTCAATGAAGGAAGCAAAGGTTGGTCCAGCACTTGAATAAAACCCCCAGCTTTATCATAAATATGATATAAAAAAGCAAGTCTCACATAGTGTGAGATAACATTACCAGAAAATGCAAACCAAGTGCAGGACGCCACTGCCCGACGTTTCGCCACTCAGGGAGGCTTCTTCCGGGGCGTGACGCCCCGGAAGAAGCCTCCCTGGGTGGCGAAACGTCGGGCAGTGGCGTCCTGCACTTGGTTTGCATTGTCTGGTAATGTTATCTCACACTATGTGTTATACTGTTTACTAATTTGTTTGTGTTAACCCCTGGGTGAGTATCAAGTATCCCGTATCTCATTATTGGTTTACCTTGGTGATCAAGGTTGTATATACCTGGGGATTATACTGGGATTCTATTCCAAGTGCTGGACTCCATTTCTTCGGTTTTCACTGTCAGTTTTTCTCTGTTTTTAATTCTATGGCTATTTCTTTGTCTGTGACTGTTTTTAATGATTTGTATTGAAAAACTTTTTTTCTATTTTTGATTCATTATACGCTGGTTCTCCGTGTATTTAAAGTCCATGCAAGACTAACTGCTTGCTCAGGCCCCTTAGAACAGCATTGATTTTTTAAGATATGGGGCTGTATCCCCACTGCGTGCTGCCTCTGTATTACAGTGTTCTCCCCTAGAAGTAATGCTATGGTGTGAAGCTTTACGCTTATGAATAAGACAAACATATGTCCTGAATAAAGAGTATCAATGGTTATGTTCTTTACATGAATCCGTTAGTAGAGCTTGTGACTATAAGAAACTTTGGAATCCATATTATTAGAGGAAACTGGCATCTACACCTTTCAGCTGCCAGAAGTTCCTTTTTCCCCTAATCTGGGTTCCTTATAAATCTTCACAAGTCCTTTCCGGCCACAAAAAAAATCCATTATTTGTTTTCTGTTGCATCTATAGCAGCAAAATACTCTGACATGCTGTACAGAGACCAACATCTCACATCAGCCTCTGTCCCCAAGAGTCCCACGGTGAAATGTCCCCAGTGCAAATTTAAAGGGGTACTGCGCTGCTCAGCGTTTGGAACAAACTGTTCTGAATGCTGGAGCAAGGAGCTCGTCATGGAAAAGCTCCACCCCCTCATGACATCACACCCGCCCCCTCAATGCAAGTCTATGGGAGGGGGCTTGATGAACATCACGCCCCCTCCCATAGACTTGCATTGAGGGGCGGGGCGTGACGGCATGAGGGGGAGGGCTATGCCATCCCGAGCTCCTGATGCCGGCTCCAGCATTCGGAACAGTTTGTACCAAACGCTGAGCAGCGGAGTACTTTAATAGCAACACGTTGTCTTTTAACCAGACTGAAAACCGTGGTCTGCTGCTGTTTCCAGTCGAGGTCAGAAGCTGGATACAGGAGAATAAGCCGAGAAAAGGCTCTAGCTGCCTCGGATCGGCATATTCAAATGAATGGGGCATGCCACGGATCGGGTAGCAGGCGGTTCTGAAATTCTCCCACCGGATTCAGCTGTAAAAATTGTGGTCTGCACCTAACAGGAGCAGCAGGGAATTGGTATTGGGACTCCCAATTTGGGAGTATGACTTCCTTAAAAAAAATAAAGAATTTAAAGTGTACCACTAGTGATATTTTGACTACTGAGGAGAAAAGTGTCAAAGTGAGATTTGTTAAAACATAGGGCCTTAAATACCTGAATAGTGCGTATTCCTCCCTGTTCTGTTCTACTCTTTGCTCTCCGGGAGAGATTTATCAAAACCTGTGTAGAGGAAGAGTGGTGCAGTAGCCAATAGCAACTAGACTGCTTTTTTCATTTTTACAGAGGCCTCTGAAATAAGGAAAGCAGCAATCTGATTCATTGCTATGGGCAACTGCACCACTCTTCTTCCTCCACACAGGTTTTGATAAATCTCCCCCTTTGAGATGGAGCTTCCCCAGTGTAATGTAATTCTCTATTGCTAGGTCTTGCTGCTGGAGGCGGCTTCTATAGAGAAGCGCTGTCTCATAAGGCACAATGATATAGAGCTGAGAGCAGCAGCGCTCAGGTACTGACTGAGATATGATGCAACTGTGGCCAGTGATTGGCTGAATTCTCAGGTCCTACTGAGATGAGTCCATATCGGAAGTAGTGAGCAGAGTGATGAGCGGGGGAACAGATGACATAACAGGAGCGGTAGGGGACCAAGGAAGGTAAGAATTACTTTTTTATTGCACACCAAGCAAAATACAACATTTATATAGCAGAATAATCCCTTTGGTCTCTTTGTAAAAAGTGAGATACCAGCGGGGGGCGCAGAGGACTAGGGCTGATCATAAACCTATTTATAGTGTGGGGCTTCTCTCCGTTCCAGAGATGTAGGGCGTGTTAGCCCATCTGACAGTCTAGGAAGGGGTGGGGTACATACTTAAAGTGTACCTGTCCTCATCAAAAACTTTTGATATAATGTAGATAATACCATTACATGTATATTTGTTATATACATTGATTAAAAATTGTGTATATTTTTGGGTCAAAAAAATGCTGTCCCTGCAGCTATTGCCTGTGTGTCTATGATGAGTCCAAAAACAGGAAGTGAGGGCAGGACAGGCAGGGCTCTGTGCAGACTCCTGGCTTGTCAATCATCCTGATGTATGAGCCAGGATCATGTTATAGAGCCTCAGTTCACACTGTCCTGCTTTTTCTTAGTGTACAGATCCCCGCTTGTTCACCCTCACTTCCTGTGTTTGGATTCATCATAGAAATAAATGCAATAGCTGCAGGGACAAAAATATACACATTTTTTAACCAATGTATATTACAAATATACATATAATGGTATTATCTACATTATATAAAAAAGTTTTTGTTGCTGACAAGTACACTTTAATAGCCAAAGTATGCATTCAGTACCAGGAACAGCGCATGCTTGCCGAAGCTAGATATATAAATATTTTTTTCTTCGTTTGCAAATATATTTTATAGTAACATGAAGGTTGCAAAGGTCCCGTAAAAAACAAGCCCTCATATGGCCCTATCCATGGAAAAATAAGAATTATAACTTTTAGACGGCAATGAGGTAAAAATGAAATTGCAAAACAAAAAGGAAATGTTTACTGGTCTCTAATGGGGTTAAGAGGAATTACCGGGACTCCTATTCACAGCCTATGCTCAGCCCACACCAAGCTGCATAAACAGAGCTCCACACATTATATAGCACTGTCCTCTACTATCCGTCTCCTACAAGTAATGGAATCACTCACAACGATGCGTTCAAATCAATATTTTATTAGTACCACAAAAGGTAAATACATCAATATGAAAAGTCATTTGGGGGGAGGGGGCAACATCCCATACTTAACACCGCCAATGGTATGGAGGGGAAAAAACACCATAAAGCTGGTGAGGTATCTTAAAAGGATTAATTGTACATCAACACTAAAGGGGAATTCTTTAACAGAGCAGAGAGACCTCTTAGGGTACATTCACACATACCATATCCACTGCTGTGTTCAGAAATATATTTTTATTCATTTAAAAGGGGCAAACTGGAGGGAGTTTTTTTTTATTTTTTTTATTAATGAAAGGAGTAGTCCAGGGAGGTGAACTTAGACACCTATCCCCAATTCTTTGGATAGAGAATAAGGGTGAGATTTATCAAAAGCTGTGCAGAGGCAAAGTTGCCCATAGTAACCAATCAGATCACTTGCATTTTTTTTCAGAGGCCTTTTCAGAAATAAAAGAAGCGATCTGATTGGTTGCTATGGGCAACTGGACAACTTTTCCTCTGGACAGGTTTTCATAAATCTGCCCACAATCTCCTGTACGGGGCTCCGTCTACTCCCCCTCAGTGCACTTTAGCCCCCCATCTTCCTGGACTAGCACTAGTGATGGCCTGCTCATCCACTGGCTGGCGGCAGGGGTGTCCCACCTCACCAGTGATTGGCTGAGCGGCAGTGTGACGTATTCGACCTGGCTTTGGTCTCAGTCGCGCTCAGTTGATCTCTGGGCCCAATACGACACACTGTCAGAGCGCGCGCCAGGCAGAAACAAGCCGGCAGCGCTCCCGGACAGAAACAGGAATGAATCAGCGGTAAATGAACAGGATGATTAACCTGAGTACCGACCAGAATCCTGTATTTGCTGATTTCATCATTTAAGCCCAGGAGAAGGCATATGGGTCTTTGGAATACATGTATAATTAAGTGTATTCATTAATTACTTCTATACCTTGCCGTGGGGCTATAGATAACCTCTTAAAAATCCCCTGAGGACGGCGCCGTAAAGACAGTGGCGCTAGAAACGCGTTGGGCTTTTTTCTTTTGTACTAAAAGGGGTACTCTTTTTCTCCTTGACACTTCAGGAGATTTATTAACAGTGATTCTACTTATTATAAATCAGTGTCGCATTGGAGACACTGTATTGTCTGATTCATAATACATCACTATTGAGTGATTTTATGACCTTTCCTTTATCTAGCATTAATAAATGTTAAGTTTTATTGAGCACTTCCCTAACTATAATCTATTCTCACATAGTTACTTAAGTTTTGTTTCATAAATCTGCCCACAATCTCCTGTACGGGGCTCCGTCTACTCCCCCTCAGTACACTTTAGCCCCCCATCTTCCTGGACTAGCACTAGTGATGGCCTGCTCATCCAATGGCTGGCGGCAGGGGTGTCCCACCTCACCAGTGATTGGCTGAGCGGCAGTGTGACGTATTCGACCTGGCTTTGGTCTCAGTCGCACTCAGTTGATCTCTGGGCCCAATACAACACACTGTCAGTAAACCAATCACTTGTTAGGATTGGACATTATATATGTATATAGATCGACCAATATAAAAAAAAAAAAAAAAACCTTCGGCCTAATAGCCCCTTTAACAGCATGAAACCTACAGCAGATACAGTTTGTGTGAATGTAACCTAAAGTTAGATACATAAACTAAACAGTGAAATGTACTGGGATGAGGCCACCCCAAAATGTATTTCAGCGGCCCATAAAGAGTTAAATGGAGGGTCAGTGATCAGAACAGACTCCACTGACGAGAAAGCGATGGCATAACCCTGCAAGGTGCCGTCACTTTAAATCCCCGATTCTCTAGGTCAGTGTATCCCAACCAGGGTACCCCCAGCTGTTGCAATACTACAACTCCCAGCATGGCCGGACAGCCGTTGGCTGTCCGGGCATGCTGGGAGTTGTAGTTTTGTAACAGCTGGAGGCACCCTGGTTGGGAAACACTGCTCTAGGTGACCGGATTACGTTATGTTAGATCAGTGTTTCCCAACCAGGGTGCCTCCAGCTGTCGCAAAAATTCAACTCCCAGCATGCCCAGACAGCCTTCAGCTGTCTGGGCATGCTGGGAGTTGTAGTTTCACAACAGCTGGAGGCATCTTGTATGGGAAACACTGCGGTAAATGTTCGAATACAGCTGATCATGATCAATCATGGCTGATCTATACACCACATGTAGAGTGACACACACTGGGCCCCACATGGAGGCTATGGTCGCCATTACCAGCTCTATCACCTTGTTCCCTCCAGTACAATCGTCGATACTGCAGTCTGAGCCCCCGGTAAGGGCATGGCCTACACTTCAGGCCTTCCTCCCTGGCACACACCTAACTCGGAGCAGAGCACCTGGTGTTCGTAAGCAAGTCTCACCTTAGTTACCGAGTATCTCCTCTCCGTGTACACGGACAGTAAGTTACGGCGTTGGGGGCCGTGTAAAGATGGAGGCCCCGCTACTGTGTACGAGACCAACGGAGGGGGAGAAAGAAAAAAAACACCCAGCGGACCAACGTGACGTAACTTCCCGCAGTTTCGCGTACGGCGCATGCGTCGTTACCAGGACCCGACCCTATGGAATTGAGAGGGCGCATGCGCCACCGCTTGCCAATGGACACGGGCAGCTCGCTGCGCACGCGCGAACTAAGAGCTCCAGGGAGTTTCTTTTGCGCGCATGCTCCGTAGAACTCTACTACTGTATTGCGCAATCCCCGCATCCGGGTAACTGGAAATCGTGGTCCGCGGTATTTAAAGATCGCGTAGGAAAGGTAGGCGATATATACACGTAAACGAGAGTAATTATCGGAAGGGAATAACGTAATGTGATAGTTGCCCATTTCTAAGATGGCGGAGTGTGGCTTCCGGTTTTATTATGTTACCAAGGGTGCATTTCCGGTGCAGTCTGCTGACGTTTCCGGTGTGTGCCGAGCCGGTGTGTGAGTGATGATGAAGGCACAGGACGGAGCGGGCTCTTTCCTCCTCTTCATCACGCCTCTGCTGTTCCCGTATGGCAGCGGCACCGAGCTGTCTGTGGTGACGTGCGGCTCCGTACTGAAGCTGCTCAACACTAAGCACAACGTCCGCCTCCACTCCCATGACGTCAGATACGGATCAGGTAACCGGGGGGCAGCGGCTCTGGCGTGGCAGATTCTGATGATGTCACTGATCGGATAGTGAATGGGGATACATACACATCGGGGGGGGTGTACATGAGTGATCACAGTGTATTGTCTGTTCAGTGGTCACCATGACCACCTCCTCTGGCAGAGAGTTCCACAGTCTCACTGCTCTTACAGTAAAGAACCCCCGTCTGTGCTGGTGTATAAACCTTATTTCCTCTAGACGTAGAGGATGCCCCCTTGTTATAGATACAGTCCTGGGTATAAATAGATCAATGGAAATATCTCTGTACTGTCCCCTGATATATTTATACATAGTTATTAGGTCTCCCATAAGCCTTCTTTTTTTCTAGACTAAATAACCCTAATTCTGATAATCTTTCTGGGTACTGTAGTCCTCCCATTCCCCGTATTATTCTGGTTGCCCATCTTTGAACCCTCTCCAGCTCCACTATATATTTCTTGTGCACTGGTGCCCAGTACTGTACACAGTATTCTATGTGTGGTCTGACTAGTGATTTGTACAGCGGTAGAATAATTTCCTTGTCGTGGGCATCTATGCCCCTATTGATGCACCTCGTCGCCCCAAGTGTTCTCCCATTTAATATATAACCCCGTTCCGGATTTTTCTTCACCATGTGCATTACCTTACATTTATCAGTGTTGAACCTCATCTGCCACTTCCCAGCCCAAACCTCCAACATATCCAGATCCATTTGTAACAGTGCACTGTCCTCTAGAGTTTAGTATCTGCAAAGATTGTTACTTTACTATTCAACCCCTCTACAAGGTCATTAATAAATATATTAAATAGGACAGGACCCAAGACTGACCCCTGTGGTACCCCACTAGTAACAGTCACCCAATCAGAATAAGTACCATTAATAACCCCCCCTCTGTTTCCTATCACTGAGCCAGTTACTTACCCACTTACACACATTCTCCCCCAACCCCATCCTTCTTATTTTGTGCACCAATCTTTTATGTGGGACAGTATCAAATTGTTTGGAAAAATCCAGATATACGACTTTTAGCAATTTCCCCCAGGTCCAGTCTGGAGCTCACCTCCTCATGAAAGCTGATCAGGTTAGTTTAACCCCTTAAGGACTCAGCCCATTTTGGCCTTAAGGACTCAGACAATTTTATTTTTACGTTTTCATTTTTTCCTCCTCGCCTTCAAAAAAAATCATAACTCTCATATATTTTCATCCACAGACTAGTATGAGGGCTTGTTTTTTGCACGACCAGTTGTTCGTTGTAATGACATCACTCACTTTACCATAAAATGTATGGCGCAACCAAAAAAACACTATTTGTGTGGGGAAATTAAAAAGAAAACAATTTTGCAAATGTTGGAAGGTTTTGTTTTCACGCCGTACAATTTATGGTAAAAATTACATGTGTTCTTTATTCTTTGAGTCAATACAATTAAAATGATACCCATGATAACATACTTTTCTATTACTGTGGCGCTTAAAAGAAAATCGCAAACTGTTTAACCAAATTAGTACGTTTAAAATACCCCTATTTTGAAGACCTATAACTTTTTTTTATTTTTCGGTATAAGCGGCGGTATGAGGGCTAATTTTTTCCGCCGTGATCTGTACTTTTTATTGATACCATATTTGCTTATATAAAACTTTTAATACTTTTTTTTATTAATTTTTTTTTGGAATAAAATGTTATAAAAAATATTTTTTAAAAAGCAGCTATTTTGGACTTCTTTTTTTTTTTTTTTTTTCGTTCACGCCATTCATCGTACGGTATCATTAACATTTTATTTTAATAGTTGATCGCAGACCAGAGCAGAAGACCCCGGGAGACGGCCGGAGGTGAGGGGACCTCCGGCCGCCATGCTGGATGATCGGATTGCCGCAGCAGCGCTGCGGGCGATCCGATCATCCATTTAAAGTACCATGATGCTGCAGATGCCATGATCTGTATTGATCACAGCATCTGAGTTGTTAATGGCTGACATCCACGCGATCTCGGGTGTCCGCCATTACAGGCGGGTCCCTGGCTGCTATCAGCGCCGGGACCTGCCGCGCATGACGCTAGCATCGCTCCTATGCTCGCGGTTATGCATAGGACATAAATGTAGGTCCTGGTGTGTTAAGTACCAGCTCACCAGGACGTACATTTACGTCCTGCGTCGTTAAGGGGTTAAGAAGCTTATTGATGGTTATAGGAAGCGACTCCAAAGGGTGTGCTACATTAAGGGTGCCAATAATTTTGTCCAGCCCATTTTTGGAGTTTGGTGACATTATGTCCAATTTGCTTTTTTTCCTCCCTTTTTTTGGTTTAGTTCCATTACACACAAAGGGAATAAACATGTGTATAGCAAAATGTGTTACTGCAATCCTTTTCTGTGAGAAATACTTCATTTTCTTGAAAAATGTCAGAGGTGCCAACATTTACAGCCATGACTCTGTGTATGTGTGTGTGTATATATATATATATATATATATATATATATATAATATGTGTGTGTGTGTCCGCCTTTGCATGCTTGCAAAATTTGAAAACTCTATCTCTATTTGCCTAATAACCCTTTAAGGCTTCATTCACACCACGTTTTTGCAATACAGTTCCCGTATCAGGTTTTTGATGGAAAACGGATTCCTCAAAACCTGACTAAACTGTATCAAAATGTGTGTACAAATTTTAACCCGTATACAGTTAAAAACTGTCCGATTGCATCTGTTTTTAAAGAAAAAAAGTATACGTTTTTAACTTTTCACTCCATTATGAATAAAGTTTCACTTGTTTGATTGAAATTCCAAGCAAAAACTGTGCAAAGTAAAAAAAAACGTATGGCAAAAAAACGAATGGAACCGTAAGCACATACGGTTCCCATTGACTCCCATGTTTAAAAAAAAATATATATATATATATATATACGGTTTAATACGGTTTTTCATCCGGACCAAAAACCGTGGTAGGCTACAGTTTTGGGTAAGGGAAGAAAACCAGACAAGACCGTACAAGATGCAAAACGTATGCAACCGGATGCATCTTTGGGCATACGGTTTTCAATGGAGAGTCAATACATACGGTTTTCAAATTGAAAATGTATACGGGAACGCACCCAAAAAGAGTAACTATCATTTTGGCACAGAGTGGCATCTGTGTGATGCAGTGCTTCCCAACCAGTGTGCCTCCAGCTGTTGCAAAACTACAACTCCCAGTATGCCCGGACAGCCGAAGGCTGTCCGGGCATGCTGGGAGTTGTAGTTTTGCAACAGCTGGAGGCACCCTGTTTGGGAAGCACTGGTGTGATGTATGGATGAGATTTATCAAAACCCATGTAGAAGAAATGTTGACCAGTTGCCCATAGCAACCAATCAGATCGCTTCTTTCATTTTTAAGAAGGCCTTTCAAAAATGAAAGAATCGATCTGATTGGTTGCTATGGGCAACTGGTCAACTTTTTCTCTGCGCAGGTTTTGATGAATCTCCCCCCTTAGTGACTAAATGATAGCTTGGTAACTGCAAAGAAAGTTACTGGTATAGCAGCCATATTTAGCAGGGCTACATAAGATGAAGAGATCTAGGGCAAAGCTGGTTTACTCAGCGACAGAGGGTGTCGGGTGAAAAGTGAAATACAAGTAGTTCTTGCAGAACAGGAAACTATTGACGCTATTAATAGTTTAGTCATTCAAAATAACTTACATTTGTGGTTTATAGCTCTGTCAATGGCTTGCATAAGCAGGTGGCACACCACGATTAAAGGGGTACTCCCGTGGAAAAAGTTTTAATTTTTTTTAAATCAACTGGTGTCAGAAAGTTAAACATATTTGTAAATCACTAATGTTAAAAAATCTTAATCCTTCCAGTACTTTTTAGGGGCTGTATACTAAAGAGAAATCCAAAAAAGAAATGCATTTCCTTTTGATGTCATGACCACAGTGCTCTCTGCTGTCCATTTTAGGAACTGTCCAGAGCAGCATATGTTTGCTATGGGGATTTTCTCCTTCTCTGGACAGTTCCTAAAATGGACAGCAGAGGTCAGCAGAGAGCGCTGTGGTCATGGCTTCAAAGGAAATGCATTTCTATTTTGGATTTCTCTTTAGTATACAGCCCCTAAAAAGTACTGAAAGGATTAAGATTTTTTTTTTTTTATAGAAGTGATTTACAAATCTGTTTAACTTTCTGGCACCAGTTGATTAAAAAAAAAAAAAAAAAAGTTTCCCCGGAGTACCCTTTAACCCCTTAAGGACGCAGGACGTAAATGTACGTCCTGGTGCGGAGGTACTTAATGCACCAGGAAGTACATTTACGTCCTGTGCACAACCGCGGGCATCGGAGCGATACCCGTGTCATGCGCGGCTGATCCCGGCTGCTGATCGCAGCCAGGGACCCGCCGGCAATGGCCGACGCCCGCGATCTCGCGGGCGTCCGCCATTAACCCCTCAGGTGCCGGGATCAATACAGATTCCGGCATCTGCAGCAGTGCGCGATTTCAATGAACGATCGGATCGCCCGCAGCGCTGCTGCGGGGATCCGATCATTCATAACGCCGCACGAAGGTCCCCTCACCTGCCTCCTTCCGGCTCCCGGCGTCTCCTGCTCTGGTCTGTGATCGAGCAGACCAGAGCAGAAGATGACCGAAAACACTGATCTGTTCTATGTCCTATACATAGAACAGATCAGTATTAGCAATCATGGTATTGCTATGAATAGTCCCCTATGGGGACTATTCAAGTGTAAAAAAAAAATGTAAAAGTAAAAGTAAAAAAAAGCGAAAAATCCCCTCCCCCAATAAAAAAGTAAAACGTCCGTTTTTTCCTATTTTACCCCCAAAAAGCGCAAAAAATAAATTTAATAGACATATTTGGTATCGCCGTGTGCGTAAATGTCCGAACTATTAAAATAAAATGTTAATGATCCCGTACGGTGAACGGCGTGAACGTAAAAAAAAAAAGTCCAAAATTGCTACTTTTTTTTTATACATTTTATAAAAAAAAAAATTATAAAAAATTTATTAAAAGCTTTTTATATGCAAATGTGGTATCAAAAAAAGTACAGATCATGGCGCAAAAAATGAGCCCTCATACCGCCGCGTATACGGAAAACTAAAAGTTAGAGGTCATCAAAATAAAGGGATTATAAACGTACTAATTTGGTTAAAAAGTTTGTGATTTTTTTAAAGCACAACAATAATATAAAAGTATATAATAATGGGTATCATTTTAATCATATTGACCCAAAGAATAAAGAACACATGTAATTTTTACCGTAAATTGTACGGTGTGAAAACAAAATCTTCCAAAATTAGCAAAATTGCGTTTTTCTTTTTCATTTCCGCACAAAAATAGTGTTTTTTGGTTGCGCCATACATTTTATGATATAATGAGTGATGTCATTACAAAGGACAACTGGTCGCGCAAAAAACAAGCCCTCATACTAGTCTGTGGATGAAAATATAAAAGAGTTATGATTTTTAGAAGGCCAGGAGGAAAAAATGAAAACGTAAAAATTTAATTGTCTGAGTCCTTAAGGCCAAAATGGGCTGAGTCCTTAAGGGGTTAAATCTGTTTTACTCTATACCCATCCCCCACCAAAACAGTATCTTCCACATTATTAGGCTGGGTCCACACTACGTTTTGTCCCATACGGGAGCGCATACGGCAGGGGGGAGCTAAAAGCTCGCGCTCCCGTATGTCACCGTATGCGCTCCCGTATGTCATTCATTTCAATGAGCCGACCGGAGTGAAACGTTCGGTCGGCTCATTTTTGCGCCGTATGCGCTTTTACAACCGGACCTAAAACTGTGGTCAACCAATTAAGAGAGAAAAATGTTTATCAAAAACTACACAAACTGGGTATTGTAATTTTATCGCACAAACATCCACAATATCATGACACAAAATATTTTTTCTTCTTGCAGAAGTGGTCGCTTCAAATACAGTAAAGGAATTCAAGCGTGCATGGGATAAGCATAAGGCTATCCTTCATATAAGATAGGGGCAAAGATATTGTTTAGAATATTGGACAGACTAGATGGGCTGAATGGTCCTTAACGGGGTACTCCGCCCCTAGACATCTTATCCCCCTATCCAAAGGACAACTTGTCCCCTATCCACAGGATAGGGGATAAGTGTCTGATCAACCTTTAAGACCCCTGCACTTTAAGAGGATCACATGATTCAGATGGCACATGCTCCTCTCTGTGGGAGCACCAGAGAGACCGGAATGCTGTATTGACATCCCTGGCTCGCATAGAAATGAATAAAGCTCGTGCCGTCTGCAGCATACACTGTTCTCGGAGAGCTGGGGCCTGTTCTGCCGACCACTGGTTGGGAACCCCCCCCCCTGTGATTAGATACTTATCCGTCATCCTGTGGATAGGGGATATGTTTTTTTTGTTTTTTTTACTGGACAAACCCTTCAAGGGTTTAATACAGTTTTCATATCTTTATTGCAGGTATTAAAGGACATCTGCAGCGTTACAAACACTTATCCCCTATCCTCAAAATAGGGGATAAGTGTTTGATTGCGAGGGGTCCGAACGCTGGGGCCCCAGGCGATCTCCTGTTTGGGGCCGCGGCTGTCCCGTGCAGCATGACGTTGCGGCCGGCAAGCCTCCTCCATACATCTCTATGGGAGAGGCGGGGAGGCAGCATTCGTGCCTCCCCACATCCCCCATAGAACTGTATGGGGACGGGGAGGAGACGGTGCGTCACCGTCGACCTCTAGGTCAACCTCTAGGTCGACACTACGCGCCTTAGCGCTCACCATGAGCGCTTATGGCGGCGCCCCCTTAGGGAGATCAGGGGGGTCCCAGCGGTCGGACCTCCAGCGATCAAACACTTATCCCCTATCCTGTGGATAGGGGATAAGTGTCATACCGCTGCAGTTGTCCTTTAACAAGTATTTAAAAATCATGAGTTTGTTGTAAAACTACACATGATATGGTATCTTTTCAGCTAGTCATACCTTTGTCTTTAGGGTTGCCACCTGGCCGGTATTTTACCGGAACAGCCAGTATTTTGGCGACCCTGCCGGTATTTTTATATTAAAAATACTAACAATGCAATGGCCGGTACTTATCCAACTAATATGTTGCACCATATATTATACCAGTGTTTCCCAACCAGGGGTGCCTCCAGCTGTTGCAACAGCTGGAGGCACCCCTGGTTGGTAAACACTGACCTATACTATATTCTACTATATATTCCAACACTCTGGGAGTTGTAGTTTTCATTTGGAGCAGCTGCTGAGCCACAGGCTGGATCAGGGCATGCTGGGAGTTGTAGTTAGTAACTAACTGCAACTCCCGAATTTAATAAAAAAAAAAAAAAAAAAGCAATCAAACAGTCACATCAAAACAAAAATGGTACCGTTAGAATCTACAGATTGAGGCCCAAAAAATTAGCCTCATAGAAAACCTATGCTGCTCTGGACAGTTCCTAAAATGGACAGAGGTGTCAGCAGAGAGCACTGTGGTCAGACAGAAAGGAAATTAAAAAAGAAAAGAACTTCCTGTGGAGCATACAGCAGCTGATAAGTACTGGAAGGATTAAGATTTTAATAGAAGTAATTTACAAATATGTTTAACTTTATGGCACCAGTTGATGACGATAAAAAAATAAAGGTTTTCCAGTAGAGTACCCCTTTAAATGTCCAAGTGATTACCTTAGGCTGAGTTTGCACTTCAGAATTTCTGACTGTGCAGACATTGCAGTCCCCAAAGACGACAATGTCTGCAGAGTTGATTCCACCAGAAGAATAAACAAGTTAGTTATTTTGGCGGCAGAACATCTGCTGATGAAATTCCGTAGTCTGCTCTGTGCAGCGTAATCCCATTGACAGCAATAGGATTCTGCTGCATCGGAATTTCCTGAGCGGAATTCCAGTAGGAAATTCCACAGTGTGAACCTGGCCTTATAGACACCAGGAGACATTATTGATCACAGGGTGTCCCCAGCAATGAGATGTGATTTGCAGGTAGAACTGGTAGTAAGAGTCCAGTTACCCTGCAGCACCATCATAGGGAAATGTGGCATCATACATTGCATATTGAAATCAGTAGGTTGTTTAAGTAATGCACAAATATGCTTCTTTCTATTAAAGGGGTATTCCGGGTTTATACATCTTATCCCCTATCCAAAAGATAGGGGATAAGATATATGTTCGCAGGGGTCCCGCCGCTTGGGACCCATGCGATCTCGGTGCAGCCCCAAGCATTCTGTGCTTCCGAGATGGGGATGTGGCTCCACAGTCACGCCCCCTCGTGATGTCACCCCACGCCCCCTCCATTCTTGTCTATGGGAGGGGACGTGACTGCCACCACGCCCCCTCCCATAGACATGAATGGAGGGGGTGTGACCGTGACATCACTTCCCCGTCTCGGAAGCAGCACCCGACACAGAATGCTGGGGGCTGCACAGAGATCGCGGGGGTCCCCAGCGGCAGGACCTCTGCGTTCATACATCTTATCCCCTATCCTTTTGGATAGGGGATAAGATGTATAAACCCGGAATACCCCTCTATACATGTATAGACGGTCTCCATAGACTTACGGTGCAGCCTATCTCCTGCAGTAAATTAGAACAAGCAGTGGGGAGAAGCGCTTCTTCTGGCTTTCTATATGTTTCGATCAGTGGGGGTCTGAACACCTAGATCCTGACCAATCAAAAAATGCTTCACAGGTTTCTAGGATATGTCAGAATTCTGTAATATTGGGGGAGATTTATCAAAGGATTTAGACAGTTTTTTCTTGTCTAAATTTGTCGCACAGAAAGTCGCAGTCTAAATATGTGCGACTTTTCTGCGACTTTTGCTGTAGAGGATTTTTAGAACATGATGCATTCTAGTCTATTTTAGACTGAAATGCATTGGTGCTGAATTTATCAAAAGCGACTTTTCAGCGACAAGTCGCATCGGCTGAATGTACGCTGAAATGTCAGTCCATGTTGGAGCAGGTTTAAATACAGTCTAAAGCATTGATCATGCAGTCTGTGCACAGAATTTATCAAGAGCCGTGCGCCATTTGATAAATTAGGCGCACAATAGACCAGACTAACCCTCTGTAGTTTGGTCTATATTGATGCGGGACATAGACAGCTTTGATAAATATCCCCCATTGTGTTTCAAAATGTGTTTTGTAAACCAAACAACCCCTTTAACTATCTTGTCATCGCAGGCAGCGGGCAGCAGTCAGTGACTGGAGTTACTGCCGCAGATGATGGCAACAGTTACTGGCGAATCCGTGGAAAGACGTCAACCGTTTGTGAAAGAGGAACATTGATAAAATGTGGACAATCTATCCGTCTCACACATGTTAATACAGGACGAAACCTACACAGCCATCACTTCACATCTCCATTATCAGGAAATCAGGTAAACCCATGATCAATAACTGGATTTGGCTGGCATATTTTTTTTAGATATTTTATTTTAGATATGCCATTACCATTTAAGATGGGAATATTTGTTTAAAGGGGTAAATTTTTTTAGTCAACTGGTGCGAGAAATTTATACAGATTAGTAAAACTTCTATTTGAAACTCTTTTATCCTTTCAGAACTTATCAGCTGCTGAATGCTCCAGAGAAAGTTGTGTTGTTCTTTCATGTCTGGCTACAGTGCTCTCTGCTGACACCTCTGTCTGTATCAGGAACTGTCCAGAGAAGCACCAGTTCCTCAAAGCAAACTTCTCCTGCTCCGGACAGTTCCTCACACAGACAGAGGTGGCAGCAGAGAGCACTGTGGTAAGACTGGAAATAACTACACAACTTCCTCTGGAGCATACAACAGCTAATAACTTCTGGAGACTTGAGGTGTTTAAATAGAAGTAATTTTACAAATCCGTATAACTATTCCCCCTCCGGAGTACCCCTTTTAAGTTACGCTGAAGCTCCTGGGACTTGTTTCCAGCCTATGTAGTGATCCTAAGAATGTTTTAATTCCGAGTATGGGTCTGTGATTTGTTGAGTTATCCTGACACATTTCTGTCTTATTCATTGTGCAGGAGGTCAGTGCATTTGGAGATGATGGTGAAGGAGACATCTTAGATGACTGGACTGTACTATGTAATGGCGAATTCTGGCAGAGGGATGAAGAGGTGAGGTTCAAGCATACGTCAACAAACGTACTGCTATCTGTCACAGGAGAACAATACGGCCGTCCTATAAATGGACAGAGAGAAGTGCATGGCATGACCTATGCAAGTCAGCATAACTACTGGAAAGTAATGGAAGGCATCTTCATGAAACCTAGTGAACCTCCACGGACTGACTTCACTCACACGGAGCTATGATAGCTGAACAGACTGTTTTCAAGTCTTTTAGTCTTCTTTTATTAACCGTACAGTGTTGACCTCCCTGAAGATTTCTCCAGGATCCCACAAAGTTCACTTTGAAGAACATTTAGCAGTGCATCATGGGGCACAGCTTTTATGTTGCACCTTTGTGTCGGTATTATTATTATTTCATATTTTTATGTAATGGCAGCAAAGGGCCGGATTGATCCCTGAGCATGAATCTGCAGTAGAAAACAAATCATTATGTATTCTTGTCTCTGCAGCAAATGGTTTTTAAACTTAAAGAAATCTCAAGTTGTGGTTTTTATCTTTTAATTTGTAGATCTCGAATATCATCTAACTTGGTAAAACAATGGACACCCTCCTATAATTATCTTTGATATATTTAAAGGAAATCGGTCATCAGCGTCACCTGCACTAACCTGTCAGTACAAGCAGGTAGTGCAGGTGACACTGATGACAATGGTACTTACCTTGTCCCGTTCCGTGCTGTCGTTCACCTGTCGTTCATACCTTGGTATCTTCAGCTCCGGGCTCGACTTGGAGCATGAATGGCGCTTAGTGATGTCACCGCTGCTGGGTCCCACTGCTAAGCTCCACCCATGCTCCACGTTAGGCCTGGAGCTGAAGATACCGAAGAGGATTGCAGGAGAACAACAGCACGGAAGGGACAAGGTAAGTACCATTGTTATCAGTGTCACCTGCACTACCTGTCTGTACTAACAGGTTAGTGTAGGGGACACTGCACTGATGACAGATTTCCTTTAATACTTGGAAAAATGTCTGTATTGATAAAGGGTTATCTTTCTTCAACAATGTCCATATATACTGTTAGGGCATACGGACTTCACTGTGTTCACATTCTGGTGAATCTGTTACGTCCTTGCATTACATGGTGGCTATTATTTTGAATGGCTGGCTTATACTTCTGCTTGGCTAATCTGTGGGAGATGTGTGGATGACTGCAGTTGCCCCCACCAGAGGTGATTTATATTTTATCTTGTGGACCCCTCACCTCTATTAGGAATCTGTGCCTCTATGTTAAAGGAGTACTCTGCTCCTAAACATCTTATCCCCTATCCAAAGGATAGGGGATAAGATGTCTGATCTCGGGGTTCCCGCCGCTGGGGACCCCTGCAATCTCTGCTGCAGCACCCCAGACATCCGGTGCACGAAGCGAACTTCGCTCCTTGCCGGATGACTGGTGATGAGGGGCGGAGGCTCGTCACGCCCCCTCCCGTAGACTTGCATTGAGTGGCCGTGACGTCACGAGCTGGGCGCGGCCGTGAAGTAATGAGCCTCCGGCACTGCACCCGACGCTCTAAACGAACGCCTGGTGCAGCAGGGAGAGGGTGGGGGGTCCCCAGAAGCGGGACCCCCGAGATCAAACAGCTTATACCCTATTCTTTGGATAGGGGATAAGGTTTCTAGGGGCAGAGTACCCCTTTAAAATGTAACTGGAGGTACACTTTAAGAATAGTCTTTATTCCCGAGATGCCCCATGTTCTGATTTCTGTAGTCTGCTGTGCTAAAACTGTGTTCACACTGCATACTTTTGGGTGTTTACCACTGTATGTTGATGTTTTAGCATACCTTTGTCATCTCAGCTACCCCTTGATAAATATCCAATACTACAGATACATTACTGCACATGGAATTGCTTTAGCTTCAGATTTTACCTGCTGCATCTAGTTTGAAGACCTCAGACTATCCAACTCAGAAACATGGGTATCTAGGAGAATACTTACACCTCGAGGAGCAGAACAATACACGAAGTTCATATATATGTGGATGTTATATTAATTTGATTATATATTATTATACATTAGAGCAACGCTTCCCGACCAGGGTGCCTCCAGCTGTTGCAAAACTACAACTCCCAGCATGGCTTGACAGCCTTCAGCTGTCCAGGGCTGCTGGGAATTGTAGCTTTGCAACAGCTGGAGGCACCCTATTTGGGAAGCTCTGCATTAGAGTGACTACTAGAATTAAGTGCTCTCAGAACCAAGTGCATTATTTGTTTCTTGCCTTCCAACACCAGAAGAACCCTATCTGCTATAAAATAACAGTCTGTCAGATAAACAGGACATATCTTTAGTTCAGGTCTATTAGTTGACTTACATTATTTGCCATAAGTGTTCACATAAACCTCAGATTTGCATTAAAGGCATGCCCCTTTCTTGCAAACACTAAATGTTTTAATATAAACAATAAATCTGGTTCATTTGCAATATTAAATCTGCCCCATAGTTTCTGTAAAAGGGACAAACTATACATGAGGATAGTGACCGTAAGATCTAACAGTGTTAGTAAAATGTAGATTTTCAGAATTTTTTAATCCCAAAACAACAATAGGTATGTGTCTGATCAAAATAGAAAATCTGACAGCTATTTCACCTGCACTAAACCCAATATACTGGGTTATGGTGTAGGTGAATAGCTGTAAAAAGAGGGGTTACTTATATTTGTAGTTTAGAGTTCGGCAATTACAATCTTGTTGCCATTGCACTCCAGCGTGCAATGGAGGCAGGAGCCAGTTTGCCCAGCTCCCCTGTCTCACCAATATTCACTCCCCAGGTGCAGGGGGTGGGGGCGGGGATGAGTGCTCTCCTTGTCACTACATCTGGCTCTCACGTCACTGGGTGGGCCGGGGCGTGAATATTGGTCTGTTCAGTCAATCCCTCCATACCATAAACATGCATGCTCCTCTTGGCCGTGTATGCATTGAAAAACTGGTAAGTAACCATAGTGCTTAACTTCCATTGCGGCCTCTTTATGCATATCCTAGTGATATGCTGTCCATTTGTGGGAGGGGAAAAACCTTTTAAAGATATTAAAAGCCTTTTATATAGTACTGTATAACATCTTTGACTTTTATTTTTTGCCCCATATTAGTAATTTGTAAAGTATTTCCTGGCTGTTTTTCTAAACCCGGCCATTGCAACAAAACCCCATATTCCATATGTTAGAGTATAGTTTGTTTTATTATTCTGCAATTATTTCTATGCTATTGATATCAGAACACAGCAAAGCCATATGAATGAAACCTATATAGAGGCAGGCCCTTGCAGCACCATAGACACGCTTTGTGCCATCATATGATGTCTTTGTTCTATAATACAGCAAAAAAAAAAACTGCTTCTAATACATCATATCTTATTAGATTGTCCAGTCCAGTGTTTGCCAACCAGGGTTCCTCCAGCTGTTGCAAAACTGCAACTCACAGCACGCTGTGAGTTATAGTTTTGCAACAGCTGGAGGCACCCTGATCTGGGCCGTATTAGGAATAACTCCACCAGCTATGTCAAATTTCGGTGGTTAGAGTGAACATTTGTCTTCCTGGCATTGGACAGATTAGGTGGATATCCAGGCTAGGAATCAAAAGAATACCAGGGGGCACTTTCACACATATGTAAGAGCATTATTTTTATAGAGTACCTCTCATGATCTTGTTAAATTTTATAATCGTCCCAGTTCACTGCCCCCATCATGATAAACCACCGCCTTTATTTATTTATTTTTTTAGTTTTCTACCTTGATATTGCTCTATTTTCTGCTCAGTCTGATTCACAGACTGGGAAGGGGCGTTCCCTAACAGGAGTGACATCATCTGAAACCATACAGGGGAGAACTTCCTCCCTCACTCTGCTACACAGCCCAGCCCAGAGCAGTTCAGTGTGTGAGATGAGCTATGATTGGCTAAGGCTGTACACACCCCACTCAGCATTTCCTGCTTTTGGACTTCTACCAGGCCAGCAGGAGTCTAAAGTCTGTGCAAAAGATTGGGGGAAATGTGCTCTGGAGAAGTAGGGAGACACCTAGTGCCAGCTTTTTTTAAACACAAAACATAGAAAACATCATCATATTAAAACAAAGTACATTAGATTTATTTTTTATTTACCATAAGGAGTGCAAGAGCAAAAAATGTGTTTTTATGAGATTGCCCATTTAATGATTTCAAGTAAAAGGGGTAAGTCAGGCTGTGTTCACGCATTGCGGCTAATTAGCCATACCACAGCCTACCCACAGGTTAAATAGCTGATTGGCAGGGTAACAACGCTTTGCACCCCAACGGTCACCTGTTCTGCACAGCTGCAGTGCCTGGGTGTATACAATGTAGCAAGTCGAAATCCTAAGATTTGTTTAGAAAATTCTTTGTATGATCTTTAGGCATGCAGGGGTACAGAAGTCTTGTAAAACTGTGTATTACAGCTTTGTATAACTTTGAACTGAGGCATTATACACTCATGTGCATGAGGCCTTACTGTCTTTATTGTTGGAATTGCAGGAATTTTTATGGCATGCCGCGACTCTTACCAGCGCATAACAGGATTTGACTATAGTCTATGCTTGAGAAACTCTGTCCACAGAGCTGTAAACTAAGACTGATGAAACATCCATTACTAAATCTAACCTCACAGATTAATTTTACCGCCTGATAAACCGAATGAGATGTATAGGAAGAACACAAGCTCTTTCAATAAAGAATGCGCATACATTTTAGGGGTATTTAGGAGGATAACTGATTTTGATGCTATTTGTTGTATAATGGGCATTGTTAGAATTAGAACTTTTATATGTAGTACACTTTGGCAAAACATTAACCTTTCTAATATACTTTAGAAAGGGGACATTTTTATTTTATTTTCATTGCTTAAAGAAAGACCACTAGGTGTCCCCATGCCATTCAGAATTGAATCCTGTCCAGCATCATCATCTTGCAACCTACTCTAAAATTGGCCAATCAACACATGTAGAAGTAACAAACCTCACAACACTATAACCCTATCATAACATGTGTTGCAAATAAGACGTAACACTTATTGTGTAATAAGTAGAAAATAGGTGAGAAACACACATTTAAAACCACAATCCCAATTGCGTCCAAGTGTCCTTATTGAAAGGTGTCACCACCAAATCAACCCCCATTCAAGTGACTACCAAAATAAATGATGTATTTGCGTATTCCAGAATTTCAAGCGATAACTGGGAATACTGTTACACCTAGGTCACTATTGACGTGGCGCTCTTGCTCAGAGTAAAAATCAAATGTGAATATCGGGTGTAAAATCAGCCTCAATCTTTATCTCTAATCCCCCTCAGATTCTGGGTGTTAGCGATCACTTTTTGTGAGCACCACCTATAGTGACTGTGTGTTTCTCCAGTTATTCTGAATTGTTAGACCACTTAGGTGAACTACCTGAAAATCTGATGGTCCACATTACATAAGTGGTCTATCAATTCAGAATAACTGGAGAAACACAGTCACTATAGGTGGTGCTCACAAAAAGTGATCGCTAACACCCAGAATCTGAGGGGGATTAGATATCAAGATTGAGGCTGATTTTACACCCCTGATATTCACATTTGATTTTTACTCTGAGCAAGAGCGCCACGTCAATAGTGACCTAGGTGTAATGGTCACCCCAGTTATCACTTTAAAATTCTGGAATACACAAATACATTATTTATTTTGGTAGTCACCTGAATGGTGGTTGATTCGGTGGTGACCCGGGAGCGACACCCTTCAATAAGGACACTTGGATGCAATTGGGATTGTGGTATTAAATGCGTGTTTCTCACCTATTTTCTATTTTTAATTTATTACACAATAAAAGTTACATCTAGAGATGAGCGAACTTACAGTAAATTCGATTTGTCACGAACTTCTCGGCTCGACAGTTGATGACTTTTCCTGCATAAATTAGTTCAGCTTTCAGGTGCTCCGGTGGGCTGGAAAAGGTGGATACAATCCTAGGAAACTCTTTCCTAGGAATGTATCCACCTTTTCCAGCCCACTGGAGCACCTGAAGGCTGAACTAATTTACGCAGGATAAGTCATCAACTGCCGAGCCGAGAAGTTTGTGACAAATCGAATTTACTGTAAGTTCGCTCATCTCTAGTTACATCTTATTTTCAACACTTTATGATAGATATTTATTTATTTTTCTAACCCCACGGGGTAATATTGTTGTGAGCATCATCATCTTTGTCCCAGCTGATCCAGAGGCTGAGACAAAGTCCAGGAGTGAGGGTGGGACTAGGGCTCTTCGGTGCTGACTTCTGTTCTGTCTATACGACTGCAGCATGAAAACAGAGAGGAGGGGGTTATAGAAGCAGCCTTCAGTGATTGGATGAAGAGACCCAGCAGAGCACAGCAGACTCGGGGAGGAAGTGAGTGAGAGTGGGGTCAGTGATTGCCTCAGACATGCCCCTTCCTGAGCAGTAGATGTCAGAAAGAGTGAGCAGCAGAGCAAAGGGATTTCTAAACCAAATACAGAAGCTAGACCCAAAAAAGATGTAAAGAATCTCCATGCCCTAGTGAGTAACATATAGAAGCATTAGTTTTTTTTATGTGATATCACAGGTTTGCTTTAAGCAGGAATAGATTATACATATATTTAAATTTTTTACAATTGTGCAAAATCTTTTTTTTTTTTTTTTATTGTTTAAAAGATTTAATGCACTAAAGATTGTTCAAAAGTGATACATCTGCAATACTTTGTCAATTTCTACTTTCTCATAATACATTTCTGCTGAACACCATTCTGGAGGATACAATTTGGCCACAGACATTGTCACTAGAGATGAGCGAACTTGCAGTAAATTTGATTTGTCACGAACTTCTCGGCTCGGCAGTTGATAACTTATCCTGCATAAATTAGTTCAGCTTTCAGGTGCTCCCTTGGGCTGGAAAAGGTGGATACAGTCCTAGGAGACTCTTTCCTAGGAATGTATCCACCTTTTCCAGCCCACCGGAGCACCTGAAAGCTGAACTCATTTATGCAGGATAAGTCATCAACTGCCGAGCCGAGAGGTTTGTGACGAATCGAATTTACTGTAAGTTCGCTCATCTCTACTCGCTTCTAAGGGAATATTTCCTTTGTAATACAGAATCCAGTGTAGCATGACACATAAAACTGGAGGTATACAGAGGTGCGGTAAGGTCTCATGCATCCCTGTGATTTGTTATGAAATCTCTGCACTAGTCAGGGCTGGAATACAGCTGCGTGCTGTAATCCCACTTATACAACTGGTTTCTTTTTACACAATGAATTCCTAGCTAACACACTGTGGATCTTTAATCTTGGATTAATACCTAATCCACATCTCTTGTTTCTCAAATGTTTAATTTAAAGGTGTATCTCCGGAAAAGACACTGACAACCCCTGGCACAAAGGATAGAATCCCCACATGTAGAAGTTGGTCCTCCAGCTTTTGACTTTGCAGAAAATACACAAGGCACAAAACACTTCATTTCATTTTTGCCAGGGATATGCTGTAAATATCGGATAGGTAGGCCGTTGCTATCTCTTAAAGGGGGATTCTGGCTTTATACATCTTATGCCTTATCCACAGGATAGGGGATAAGATGTATGATTGCAGGGGTCCCACCGCTGGGGACCCCCGCGATCTCGGTGCAGCCCCCGGCATTCTGTGCAGGGAGCAGCCTCCGAGACGGGAACGTGACTAGACATGAATGGAGGGACGTGACTGTGATGTCATGTCCCCATCTGGGAGGCAGCGCCTGGCACATGCTAGGGGATAAGATGTTTAATGCCGGAATACCCCTTTAAAGACTGCAATGTAAATAGAACAGGGCTTCTTAAAGAGGCGCCCTTCAATTGTTGGTGACCCACTAGTATGGAGGAAGTTTTCACAGAAGTTATTGCATTCTATATCTGGAAAAACTCTGGTCTAGCAACTCAAATGTCTTTTTTTTTTTTTTTTGCATATTCTAATGTTCTACTGGGAAATCAGCTGAAATATTACAATACATACAATATTGAAATTCTACTCTATAATCCCTCTACAACAGGGGTCTCTAACTCAAATTATCTGGGGGCCACTGAAGGTAGCGGCTGGGTGAGGCTGGGTCACATGTGCCCCTCACATATAATGCCCCCATCATGCGCCCCTCACTCACATATAATGCGCCCCTCATCATCCATCAGCAACACCCCCCCCCCCCCATTCCCCCTACCCCCCTGTGGTAATAACATGAGCTGACAGATGATGGGGGTGCTACTTCTGGGGGGGGGGGAGCATTAGGAAGGCAGCAGTTTCTCTACATTAGGAAGGTAGCAGTTTCCCCACATTAGGAAGGTAGCACTTTTCTCACATTAGGAAGGTAGCACTTTTCTCACATTAGGTAGTATAGTTTCCCCACATTAAGTTGCCTTAGCACAGATTCCCCATGTTAGGTAGCTGTAGCACAGTTTCCCCACATTAGGTAGTCGTAGCACAGTTTCGCCACATTAAGTAGCCGTAGCACAGTTTCCCCACATTAGGTAGCGCAGCACAGTTTCCCCACATTAGGTAGCGCAGCACAGTTTCCCCACATTAGGTAGCGCAGCACAGTTTCCCCACATTAGGTAGTGCAGCTCAGTTTCCCCACATTAGGTAGCGCAGCTCAGTTTCCCCACATTAGGTAGCGCCGTTCAGTTTCCCCACATTAGGTAGCGCAGCTCAGTTTCTCCACATTAAGTAGCCTCAGCACAGATTCCCCACCTGCGGGGACTTCCTGGCGGAGGTGCGCGCTATAAGTGACGTCATCACACGTGCTGTGCAGGACATCAGATTTCCCACATTAGGTAGCCATAGCACAGTTTCCCCACATTAGGTAGCCGTAGCACAGTTTCCCCACATTAGGTAGCCGTAGCACAGATTCCACACATTAGGTAGCCTTAGCACAGATTCCCCACATTATGTAGCTGTAGCATAGTTTCCCCACATTAGGTAGCCGTAGCGTAGTTTCCCCACATTAGGTAGCGCAGCACAGTTTCCCCACATTAGGTAGTGCAGCACAGTTAGGTAGCCTTAGCCACAGCCTTAGCACATTAGCTAGCCTTAGCACAGATTCCCCACATTAGCAAGCCGTAGCACAGATTTCCCACCTGCGGGGACTTCCTGGCGGAGGTCCACTCTATAAGTGACGTCATCACACGCGCTGCTCAGGACGTCAGATTCCCCACATTAGATAGCCTAAGCATAGTTTTCCCACATTAGGTAGCTGTAGCATAGTTTCCTCACGTTAGGTAGCCGTAGCATAGTTTCCCCACATTAGGTAGCGCAGCACAGTTTCCCCACATTAGGTAGCGCAGCACAGTTTCCCCACATTAGGTAGCGCAGCACAGTTTCTCCACATTAAGTAGCCTTAGCACAGATTCCCCACCTGTGGGGACTTCCTGGCGGAGGTGCGCGCTATAAGTGACGTCATCGCACGTGCTGTGCAGGACATCAGATTTCCCACATTAGGTAGCCATAGCACAGTTTCCCCACATTAGGTAGCCGTAGCACAGATTCCACACATTAGGTAGCCTTAGCACAGATTCCCCACATTAGGTAGCCGTAGCATAGTTTCCCCACATTAGGTAGCCGTAGCGTAGTTTCCCCACATTAGGTAGCGCAGCACAGTTTCCCCACATTAGGTAGTGCAGCACAGTTAGGTAGCCTTAGCCATAGCCTTAGTACATTAGGTAGCCTTAGCACAGATTCTCCACATTAGGAAGCCGTAGCACAGATTTCCCACCTGCGGGGACTTCCTGGCGGAGGTCCACTCTATAAGTGACGTCATCACACACGCTGCGCAGCATGTCAGATTCCCCACATTAGGTAGCCGTAGCATAGTTTCCCCACATTAGGTAGCCGTAGCATAGTTTCCCCACATTAGGTAGCGCAGCACCGTTTCCCCACATTAGGTAGTGCAGCACAGTTTCTCCACATTAGGTAGCCTTAGCACAGATTCCCCACATTAGGTAGCATTAGCACAGATTCCCCACATGAGGTAGCATTAGCACAGATTCCCCACATGAGGTAGCCTTAGCACAGATTCCCCACATTAGGTAGCCTTAGCACAGATTCCCCACCTGCGGAGACTTCCTGGCAGAGGTGCGAGCTATAAGTGACGTCATCGTACGTACTGCGCAGGACGTCGGCATCCCTGCGTGGCGCTTGCGATGACGTCACTCACCACGCGCACTTCTGCGCAGGCAGATGTAAGCAGCAGTTTAGTGATGGGGCAAGACTGGTTGCCCCATCATATGTGCACAGTGTCCTATGTAGCAGTGTTTGCCGAAGTGTTTCAAGTCTTCGGGCATTTAGCCCTGTTTGCCCGAAGCAGGGCTAAATGCCTGAAGAAATCACCTGCCCGGTACCCGGAACTGCATGTCCCGGGCATCGGGCAATACAAATTCCAGATCCCTGGTGCGGGCCGCAAAATTTTGTTCCGCGGGCTGTGAGTTTGAGACCCCTGCTCTACAAGGTCATTAATAAACATATTGAAAAGAAGGGGACCCAGTACTGCCCCCTGTGGTCCTAATCGTCTTGTGTTGGTGAAACCACACCCACACACAATATCCAATAGCTGCATGTTGAAACCAATGTTGTGGCAACATCATGCCTCTATTAGACATCACGTGTGAGTTCCACCCACACGTGATCATCGGGACAAGAACTCACCCCATCTCATTTAAGAGCAGTATGCTTTTGAGACCACCAGGGAGTGAAAGTGAAACTCCGGGAAGCAGAACAAGTAGGACCTTTTCTGCTCCCTGGACAACCCCTCTAAATATACAGGCCTATATTTCCCAGGATCCCTTTTTGACTCCTTTTTGAATATTGGTACTGCATTAGCTAAGCGTCAGTCCTTTGGAACAATCTCTGTCCTTATCCCCTGCCCGACCCATGACATACATGTATGTCATGGAATGGGTGAGGGGAATATGGCGCGGGCCCACGACTCAGGTCTGACATTGGACATGATTCTGATGTCTGTCATTTAAAAGGTTAAATTTTATGATCAATAGCAATCACAGCATTTAAATATTAAATGCCGGAAACCCCTGGTGTCTTGTGGTCCCATTGTCCATTCCTGGGTAGCAAAGGGTTGCTGGGGAAGCCCAGGTCTTACCTGTGCTCCTCGGGCTTCCATGGCTCGGTGAATATTGAAGGCTCCCTGAGGCAGCCCTTAGCCAACATTGTAATGCAATAGCCATAAATTAAAAAAAAAAGTCTAGGTCATGGAATTTAATTCCTGCAAAACTATTAGATGGATTTAATTTGGGCCTGGTGATTTATTGTATTTTAATATTTTTACGGCGGTGCCACGCTTTTTGTTGGGTTAAGCAGGTGAGATTTTCTGGAGAATTTACATCATCTCTACTCATATGATCTTACATTGGTTTTTCCTGTTTATAATGTACTGAACCTTTTGCAGCCTCAGGGGATGAGAAGCTTCATCACCAGAGCTGGAAGAAGAAGAAGTAGTAGAAACAAGACTTTTTGTACTCCAAGCACTGCTAACTCTTAACATCAAATGGAAGAAAGCCAAGTGGTTAATTTAAAGGTCCTTAGCTAAGTTCCTTACAAATAAACAAAACAACGAAAGATGGCACGTTTTGGTGGTATCGCCCTCTTCCTCAGATCAGTATGCATACATAGTGCAACATGAGGGCATGAGGCCTACTGGCACGGCAGCTACTCAACATAATTGGTACTCTGACATTTGGGGGGACAGAGACGTGGGTCTTCCATGTGCAGTTATTTCCATCCCTGCTGAGGGTAATACACAATATTCGGTCGGTCTTTTTTTATTTTTATTTTTTCCACCTTTCATATAGATCACTAGAGCTGAGACCAGACTTCATCAGGGCAAGTAAACTGAAGCATCGGGGAGGATCTAAGCTCCGGCTTGGACCGGGCAAGCTGATTATTGAGTAGTTTGTTATTTTACAGTCCTAGCACGCTGAAGCAGGATTCTTTAGTACCTAGATCTTTAGTACCTGCTTTAATTACAATGAGATATGGCTGGTACAGATTTGTATCAAAGCGTATACCATGCCCCAAACTGTCTCGATTTGTCCTGTTTTTGCCCCCTTGACCTGCCTTCCTATTTTTAACAGTCGTATGCATATTACATAGCCTGGCAAAAACAGGACAGAGTCCGCCCCATGCTCTCCCGAGCTGGCAGCCGCCTTCCCCTATACATAGCCCCCAGTAGGTAGGCTCCAGCTGTAGATAGGCCCCCAAAAGGTAGGCTCTTCATGTAAATAGGCTCCAGTAGGTAGGCTCTTCGTGCAGATATCCCCCAGTAGGTAGGCTTCCCCTGTAGATAAACTCAGTAGGTAACCTCCCCATGTACATAGGTCCCAGTAGGTAGGCTCCTCCTGAAGATAGGTCCCAGTAGGTAGGCTCCTCCTGAAGATAGGTCCCAGTAGGTAGGCTCCTCCTGAAGATAGGTTCCAGTAGGTAGGCTCTCTGGGTAGATAGGACCCAGTAGGTAGGCTCTCTGGGCAGATGTAGATAGGCCCTGGTAGGTAGGCTTTCCCTGTAGGTAGGTAGGCTGATTCAGTTGAGAGGGGCTCACGGGGAAAGTTAAAACCATGAAACCAACCCAAGTGCAGGTCCTGAGAGTGTTGTAGTGCGGTATGGAAGATATAACTGTTTGAATTATGTCCATGTGTGCCAGGTCTTCAATACATTCCTCTTTCTGGGGTTTTTGGTTATGTGTTCAGTAACTGTGATGGCTGCATATTTATATTCTTTATCAACAAACAGATCCCATAAGAAGAAACCAGGAAAACCATCCCCAATGAAACATTTTTGTGAAAGGCTGTCAGGCTAACCTCTGATGGTCTTCAATCTGTTTTGGTATAAAATATGCAGTAGTGTAAACATAACCCCAATGTTGTGTTAAGTGTAGTCAGACGTCCATCACTCTATAGTTAGTAAGCTATTAACCCTATTATTTAGTAAGCTATTAACCCTATTATTTAGTAAGCTATTAAAAAATACATATTTGTCACAATTGCATTGTACAGATGTGTGCAGATTGTCAGTGCAGAATTTACACTTACATGGTAAGAGTTATTAAAGGAGAACTCCTAAGGATAGGGGATGAGTGTCAGATCGTGGGGGGCGACCGCTGGGAACCCCCGTGATCTCCCGCACAGCGAACTGGCTCTCTGTATGAAAGAAACCGTTTCAACCAAAGCACGAAGCTGCGGCCGACATGTCCCCTCCATGCAGCTCTGAGGCAGGGACAGAGATAGCAGAGAGCAGCGCTCCGGCTCTCCCATAGAGCTGCATGGAAGGGGCATGTCAATCGTCGCTTCGTGCGGTAATTGACACATTTCATTCATGAAGAGAGCCGGGGCGTCGTAAGGAGATCGCGGGGGTCCCAACGGTTGGACCCCCTGCAATCTGGCACTCATCCCCTATCCTTGACCAGTTACCCATAGATCGCTTCTTTTATTTTTCAGAGGCCTTTTTACAAATGAAAGCAGCAATCTGATTGGTTGCTATGGGCAACTGCAGTTTTTGATAAATCTCCCATAAAATCCGGAATACGTCATGTGTAAACGTGCCCGAACCAGTCTGCGGTCTGCGGGCAGCAGGGGTTGTGACTAGGGCCCATTGTGGGGCAGCAATGATGCTTTTCGTGGCAAGTAGGTGCTCCTCAACTATGGATCCATATTGGGAGGCTTCACAAAGCGCATTTATTAAGGCGTCCGGTGTAAACAGACACATACAGAGATAACTGCCACCATTTGGTTGGTCGTAGCTATAAAAGATAAGTGTAAAAAGCTACACAACGTAACAGTAATTTATTGTTTCCTAATACAAAGAGCCATCAGTGAGGTAAGTCCCGGTGAGCGGCCTCCCTCAGCCCCATGACAGGGCACAGCACCCGCCGCTCCCCGCCTCCTCCTCACGTGATGCAGCCGCTCTGCCCCCTCTCACTTCCTGTTCCCGAGATAGTAACGGCCTCTCCCTCCCCCCCGGAGGAGGAGGGACCTCCATGCTCTTGCGGATCGGTGTGACAGTGTCAGGCGCCGGTCGGCCGGTGTCGGTGGCCCGGCTTCCCGGGTAGGCACCATGCCTGTCATCTCCGTGGTGCTCCTGGCCTTGCTGCTGCTGGCGGTGTGCGCCCTACTGCTAGGACGGTGGGTACCGGGGAGGGAGCGGGGCCTGGGGCTGCCGGGTGGAGCTGTCAGACGTGGCGCTGAGCTGTCACCGGAGCAAACTGTACAGACGTGCTGCTGCTACCTGTCTGCAGACTCCTAGATAATGCGGGGATGGGATGCCTCCCCCACCGTGTCCATCAGATATACCCCATATATACAGTAACCTGCCCTCCACATCATGTATTTCTAACATATGTATTACCACATGTACATCACTTATCACTGCACACTCATCACTCATATATAAGTATATCACTTATCACTGCATACTCATCACTCATATATAAGTATACCACTTATCACTGCATACTCATCACTCATATATAAGTATATCACTATATACACATCACTTATCACTGCATACTCATCACTCATATATAAGTATATCACTATATACACATCACTTATCACTGCATACTCATCACTCATATATAAGTATATCACTATATACACATCACTTATCACTGCACACTCATCACTCATATATAAGTATATCACTTATCACTGCATACTCATCACTCATATATAAGTATACCACTTATCACTGCATACTCATCACTCATATATAAGTATATCACTATATACACATCACTTATCACTGCATACTCATCACTCATATATAAGTATATCACTATATACACATCACTTATCACTGCATACTCATCACTCATATATAAGTATATCACTATATACACATCACTTATCACTGCACACTCATCACTCATATATAAGTATATCACTTATCACTGCATACTCATCACTCATATATAAGTATACCACTTATCACTGCATACTCATCACTCATATATAAGTATACCACTTATCACTGCATACTCATCACTCATATATAAGTATATCACTATATACACATCACTTATCACTGCATACTCATCACTCATATATAAGTATATCACTATATACACATCACTTATCACTGCATACTCATCACTCATATAAGTATATCACTATATACACATCACTTATCACTGTATACTCATCACTCATATATAAGTATATCACTATATACATATCACTGCATACTCATCACTCATATATAAGTATATCACTATATACATCTCACCTCATACTCATCACTCATATATAAGTATACCACTTATCACTGTATACTCATCACTCATATATAAGTATATCACTATATACATATCACTGCATACTCATCACTCATATATAAGTATATCACTATATACATATCACTGCATACTCATCACTCATATATAACTATATCACTATACACATATCACTGTATACTCATCACTCATATATAAGTATATCACTATATACATATCACTGCATACTCATCACTCATATATAAGTATATCACTATATACACATCACTTATCACTGCACACTCATCACTCATATATAAGTATATCACTGCATACTCATCACTCATATATAAGTATACCACTTATCACTGTATACTCATCACTCATATATAAGTATATCACTATATACATATCACCTCATACTCATCACTCAAATATAAGTATATCACTATATACATATCACTGCATACTCATCACTCATATATAAGTATATCACTATATACACATCACTTATCACTGCATATTCATCACTCATATATAAGTATATCACTATATACATATCACTTATCACTGTATACTCATCACTCATATATAAGTATACCACTTATCACTGTATACTCATCACTCATATATAAGTATATCACTATATACTTATCACTGCATACTCATCACTCATATATAAGTATATCACTATATACACATCACTTATCACTGCATACTCATCACTCATATATAACTATACACATATCACTGCATACTCATCACTCATATATAAGTATATCACTATATACATATCACTGCATACTCATCACTCATATAAGTGTATCACTATATACACATCACTGCATACTCATCATTCATATATAACTATATCACTATACACATATCACTGTATACTCATCACTCATATATAAGTATATCACTATATACATATCACTGCATACTCATCACTCATATATAAGTATATCACTATATACATATCACTGCATACTCATCACTCATATACAAGTATATCACTATATACACATCACTTATCACTGCATACTCATCACTCATATATAAGTATATCACTATATTCATATCACTTATCATTGTATACTCATCACTCATATAAGTATATCACTATACATATCACTGCATACTCATCACTCATATATAACTATATCACTATACACATATCACTGTATACTCATCACTCATATATAAGTATATCACTATATACATATCACTGCATACTCATCACTCATATATAAGTATATCACTATATACATATCACTGCATACTCATCACTCATATACAAGTATATCACTATATACATATTACCACATATGTATCACTTCATATACATCACTTATCTCCACATATATATCACTTATTGCTATTTACATATCACTTGTCACCCCATGTACGTCTCTTGTCACCCCATGTACGTCTCTTGTCACCCCATGTACGTCTCTTGTCACCCCATGTACGTCTCTTGTCACCCCATGTACGTCTCTTGTCACCCCATGTACGTCTCTTGTCACCCCATGTACGTCTCTTGTCACCCCATGTACGTCTCTTGTCACCCCATGTACGTCTCTTGTCACCCCATGTACGTCTCTTGTCACCCCATGTACGTCCCTTGTCACCCCATGTACGTCCCTTGTCACCCCATGTACGTCCCTTGTCACCCCATGTACGTCCCTTGTCACCCCATGTACGTCCCTTGTCACCCCATGTACGTCCCTTGTCACCCCATGTACGTCCCTTGTCACCCCATGTACGTCCCTTGTCACCCCATGTACGTCCCTTGTCACCCCATGTACGTCCCTTGTCACCCCATGTACGTCCCTTGTCACCCCATGTACGTCCCTTGTCACCCCATGTACGTCCCTTGTCACCCCATGTACGTCCCTTGTCACCCCATGTACGTCCCTTGTCACCCCATGTACGTCCCTTGTCACCCCATGTACGTCCCTTGTCACCCCATGTACGTCCCTTGTCACCCCATGTACGTCCCTTGTCACCCCATGTACGTCCCTTGTCACCCCATGTACGTCCCTTGTCACCCCATGTACGTCCCTTGTCACCCCATGTACGTCCCTTGTCACCCCATGTACGTCCCTTGTCACCCCATGTACGTCCCTTGTCACCCCATGTACGTCCCTTGTCACCCCATGTACGTCCCTTGTCACCCCATGTACGTCCCTTGTCACCCCATGTACGTCCCTTGTCACCCCATGTACGTCCCTTGTCACCCCATGTACGTCCCTAGTCACCCCATGTACGTCCCTAGTCACCCCATGTACGTCCCTAGTCACCCCATGTACGTCCCTAGTCACCCCATGTACGTCCCTTGTCACCCCATGTACGTCCCTTGTCACCCCATGTACGTCCCTTGTCACCCCATGTACGTCCCTTGTCACCCCATGTACGTCACTAGTCACCCCATGTACGTCACTAGTCACCCCATGTACGTCCCTTGTCACCCCATGTACGTCCCTTGTCACCCCATGTACGTCACTAGTCACCCCATGTACGTCACTAGTCACCCCATGTACGTCACTAGTCACCCCATGTACGTCACTAGTCACCCCATGTACGTCACTAGTCACCCCATGTAAGTCCCTTGTCACCCCATGTACGTCCCTTGTCACCCCATGTACGTCCCTTGTCACCCCATGTACGTCCCTTGCCACCCCATGTACGTCCCTTGCCACCCCATGTACGTCACTTGCCACCCCATGTACGTCCCTTGCCACCCCATGCACGTCCCTTGCCACCCCATGCACGTCCCTTGCCACCCCATGCACGTCCCTTGCCACCCCATGCACGTCCCTTGCCACCCCATGCACGTCTCTTGTCACCACATGTACGTCACTTGTCACCACACACACATCACCTATCCTTCTACATACATATCACTTATAAAACAACAACCAAATACACATGTGCACGCTGCTGTTGCAAATTCAGAAAGAAGGTTGCAGTAGAAGATCCTATCCAAAATGAGGCCACCTCCATGTAGTAACTGGGGAACATGTTTTGATCAAAAAGGGCGCTAAGGGCCTCAGTTCTTGGCCTAGAGTCTGCTGCAGCCTTCTTTTTGTGTCTTTGTATCACCTCATATGTATCGCCTAACCATCATATACATCATTGTCACTATATATATCTATCACTTGTCTCCACATGCGTATCACTCGTGACCACATACATATGAGCTGTCCCTTATACATTACACTTATCACCTATGTCCCACAAACATATCCATCCTCCATACACATAACCTTCTCCCTATACCGATCACTTATCCTCTGTATGTATGACCTACCCCCACATACATGTCCCCTATATCCTACATACCTATTGCTTATCCCCATAAGTGTCACCAATTTCCTATACATATAACCTACACTTAACATGTCATTTACTTTTTTCCTCTATATGCCACCTCACCCCCATACATGTTATCTTTCCTCCCACATACATGTCACCGGTCCTCCAACATACATTTACCTCTTTCCGCTATACATGTCACCTCACATACTGGTTTCCTAGCCCCCTACATGTCACTTTTCTGATAAGACAAGATACACTATCACTTACTGTAGTGGAAAACCCCTTTAACTGGGCACCCAACAATTGCTCAGGAACTTCAGAATTGTAGTAGAGGTTTGGCCACCTTATCTGTATAGTATACGGAGGCTGCAATGTTCTGCCTATGGGGAGATCTTCATATAATGTGTAGGGCTGCAGCTGGTATACTGACTTTCACTATTCTGATCTGTAAGAAGGCTGCTGGTATTTTGGGATACAGCTATCTGGGGTGTATTCTATGTGGAGCCACCCCGCACCTAACACAATGCTGGGCTGTGTGCATCTTATTGACACAGGGCTTTACTATGGAAATGCTTGGTGTTTACCCAAGATGGCTCCCATGATAGTATCGGGCCACTTTCACACAGCAGTATTGCAGTCGCTATTTGTAAAGCCCCATTTATTTAGGTGCTATACATTGGAGTGCTGGCAAACTGGTATTATGACCAATGAGCTTTGATATATGTTCCTCTGTTCCCATGTATTAAAGGGGTTTTCCTGTGAAAAACTTTTTTTTTTTTTAAATCAACTGGTGCCAAAAAGTTAAACAGATTTGTAAATTACTTCTATAAAAAAAATCTTAAAGGGGTACTCCGGGGAAAACCTTTTTTCTTTTAAATCAACTGGTGGCAGAAAGTTAAACATATTTGTAAATTACTTCTATTAAAAAATCTTAATCCTTCCAGTACTTATTAGCTACTGAATGCTACAGAGGAAATTCCTTTCTTTTTGGAACACTGATGACATCACGAGCACAGTGCTCTCTGCTGACATCTCTGTCCATTTTAGCAACCATTCATAGCAGATGCATAGCAGATGTATGCTTAGGGCAGCATGGTGGCTCAGTGGTTAGCACTGCTGCCTTGCAGTGCTGAGGACTTGGGTTCAAATCCCACTAAGGACAACAATAAATAAAGCGTTATTATTATTATAATAACGTTAGCAGAGAGAACTGTGCTCGTGATGTCATCAGAGAGCATTCCAAAAAGAAAAGAATTTCCTCTGTAGTATTCAGCAGCTAATAAGTACAGGAAGGATTAAATTTTTTTAATAGAAGTAATTTACAAATATGTTTAACTTTCTGCCACCAGTTGATTTAAAAGAAAAAAGGTTTTCACCGGAGTACCCCTTTAATCCTTCCAGTACTTATCAGCTGCTGTATGATCCACAGGAAGTTCTTTCCTTTCTGTCTGGCCACAGTGCTCTCTGCTGACACCTCTGTCCATACCAGGAACTGTCCAGCGTAGGAGCAAATCCCTATATAAAAAAAAAAAAAAAATCCTGCTCTGGACAGGTGTCAGCAGAGAGCACTGTGGTCTGACAGAAAGGATATTCACAAAGAAAAGAACTTTCTGTGGATCATACAGCAGCTGATAAGTGCTGGAAGGATTAAGATATTTTAATAGAAGTAATTAACAAATTTGTTTAACTTTCTGGCACCAGTTGATTTATATTAAAAAAAAATAATAATTATGTTTTCCACTGGAGAACCACTTTAAGGCAACTTGGCGCCAAAACATGTTGTGCATGCTGCCCAAGTCAAAAGTAAAAATGGGTCCAAAACACTTTCAGCTTTATACTTTTTTTTTTTTTTTTTTTGTGCAGGTTGCACTCCTGGTTTTGGGTTACAAACACTAATGTAAAACAATGACCCAAATACTGCAGTGTGACGGTGGCCTAAGGGACATTTCTGTAGTTCTTTACTGTTCTCTGTTTATTTTGCTTCTGAATATTTCATTTTGTTTCTCAAGAATAAAGTAGCCAAGCAGAACATGTCAGACGGTATGTGCGGTATTATTGTACACAATATAATTCCTATAATTCTGTCAGGGGCTGGATTATCAGACATAGGCTGCGTTCACACGGCCATCTAGACCCGTCCCGTTCTTCTCCCGTCAAAAATATACACAGACTTTAAAAAAAAAAAAAAAAAAAAAAAGACCAATAACGGATGCAAACGGATGTTATCTGTTTGTATCCGTTTGTATCCATTATTGTCCAAATATTTTTTTTTCTGAGCATGCTCAGAAGTAAAAATAGATTCAAACGGATGACATTAAAGGCTCATCCGTTTTCCATAGACTTCAATGTTAAATGTACTGTATCCGTTTTTTCTTCTTCTTTTTTTTTTTTTTTTTTTTTGATGGAAGTAAAAAATACTTTTTTCTGCAGTCAAAAAACGGAAATGAGCATAGATGGGTGCAAACGGATGTCAATAGATGGTAAAAAAAAAAAAAAAAAATCCCATTGACATGAATGGGATGTTTTAAAACCGTTTTTAATCCGTTTATAGCCTGCAAAAACGGAACCGAAACAGGGATAAAAAAAACGGGGACAGACGGCCGTGTGAACGCACCAATGAACTATTCTGTTAGAACAGGAGTTTCCTATGACTATTTAAAATAACATGACCATGTTCTTTGATATGGGTCTGTCTGATCCAGTGTTTCCCAACCAGTGTGCCGCCAGCTGTTGCAAAACTACAACTCCCAGAATGCCCGGACAGCCTTTGGCTGTCCGGGCATGCTGGGAGTTGTAGTTTTGCAACAGCTGGAGGCACACTGGTTGAGAAACGATGGTCTGATCATTAGTTTCCTGTATCCAATCTTCGTCATTTGAGATCCCCCATAGTAGTATGGGATACGGTTCTCCTTGGTAGTCATATTTATGTGCTCTCTTCTCCTTGGAGTATAAGTAGTGTTGCCCCTTCCCTCTCTACAAATTTTTTCTTTCTTTTTTAGAGCAGACATTCCTCCGTTTCCTCAGTAGACGCTGCAGCTGCACCCCATTTTATTTTTAGAATATATAAGGCTGCATGCACACCACGTTTTTGCAATACAGTTCCTGTATCAGGTTTTTGATGAAAAACTAATTCCTCAAAACCTGACTAAACTGTATCAAAATGTGTGTACATATTTTAACCCATATACGGTTGAAAACCGTATATGGTTTGAAAAATGACATCCGGTTGCATCCATTTTTTTAAAGGGTACCTCTCATCAAAAAAACTTTTGATATATTATATATTAATGTATGCAGAATAACTTTACAATTGCATGTTATTAAAAAATATGCTTCTTTCTATTTAATTTTCCACTTTGAAGAAATGACCACTAGGGGTCTCCCTACCAGTCCTGGCAGCAAGCATTTCAGACTCATGCTGGAGTCCTAAACACTACGAGCTGCCAGTCTGCTTTGTTCACAAAGGAGAACACTCAGAGCTGCCAGCCTGCTTTGTTCACAGCCTGTTTGGCTGTGAGCAAAGCAGGCTGGCAGCTCTGAGTGTTTAGGACTCCAGCATGAGTCAGAAATGCTTGCTGACAGGACTGATCGGGAAAAATACAATAGAAAGAAGCATATTTTTCATTAACATGCTATTGGAAAGTTATTCAACATTCATTAATCTAAAATATATCAAAAGTTTATTTGATGAGAGGTACCCTTTAAAAAAAAAAAAAAAAGTATAAGTTTTTAACTTTTCACTCCATTGTGAATAAAGTTTCACTTGTTTGATTGAAATTCCAAGAAAAAAAACTGAGCAAAGTCAAAAAACGTATAGTGAAAACCAGATGGAACCATATGCACATACGTTTCTGTGCGGTTCCCATTGACTCCCATGTTAAAACAAAAAACGTATACGGTTTAATACAGTTTTTCACCCGGATCAAAAAACATGGTAGACTACAATTTTGGGTGCGGGTGACAAAACGGACTAAACCGGATGATGCGTTTGACATATGGTTTACGATGTTAAAGGGGTTCTCCGGCGCTTAGACATCATATCCCCTATCCAAAGGATAGGGGATAAGATGCCTGATCGGGACCCCCATGATCTTGCACACCGCCACGCCCCTCCCATAGACTTGCATTGAGGGGCGGGACGTGACGTAACACGGGGCGGAGTCGTAACGTCATGATCTCACGTCACCGTGGTTGGGAGCCGAAGCCTCCAGCGTTTCCGGAAGCCGCAACAGGTGGGTCCCCAGCGTCGGGATACCCGCAATCTGACATCTTATCCCCTATCCTTTGGATAGGGGATAAGATGTCTAGGGGTGGAGTACCCCTTTAAGTCAATGCATACGGTTTTCTATACAGCTCTGTATGGTTTTTAACTTAAAACCGTATACGGGAACTGTATAGCAAGAATATGGTGTGCATGCACCCCAAAGCAGGTTCCGATCCGCTTGCCCAGTAGTTGTGGCTGGACTCATCCCTTGTCTAGTAGTCATAGTAGCCCCTTCACTTTACTTACCAAGTTGACACAGCAGGACTCTCAGACCCCCTCTTTATAGTCAGCTAAGGCTGTGATGGAGGAAACTAAAACTTGAATCTGTCAGTGACAAGAAAAGAGCTAAATCCAGTTTCCAGGGCCAGATCCCCCTGTATGTAAGTTGATAGACATGACATATGAGCAGTCATCACACATCCTCCTCCATTGTAACACTGTGTATGACACCTAGCATAGTTGACATTTACTTGTTATATCATTAGTTGCTCAATTATACAGGACATGAATGGGCCTCTCTTAGGCTGGGTTCACACCACATTTTTGCAATGCAGTTCCTGTATATGTTTTCTATGTGAAAACCGTACAGAACCGTATTGAAAACCGTATGCATTGACTCTCCATTGAAAACCGTATGCCAAAAGATGCATCAGGTTGTGTCCGTTGTGCATCCTGTACGGTTTTGTCAATTTTGTTCCCGTACCCAAAACTGTAGCCTACCACGGTTTTTGGTCCGGGTGAAAAACCGTATTAAAACACCTGTGTGTGTATGTGTATACATATATATATATATTTTTTAACATGGGAGTCAATGAGAACCGTATGTGCATACGGTTCCATCCGGTTTTCACCAGATGATTTTTGACTTTGCACAGTTTTTTTTCTTGGAATTTCAATCAAACAAGTAAAACTTTATTCATAATGAAATGAAAAGTAAAAAACGTATACGTTTTTTTCTTAAAAGAACGGATGCAACCGGACATCTTTTTTTCAACGGTATACGGATTAAAATTTGTACACACGTTTTGATACAGTTTAGTCCGGTTTTGAGGAATTATTATTATTTTTTTATTCAAAACCTGATACGGGAACTGTGTTGCAAAAACATGGTGTGAACCCAGCCTTAAAGGGGTGCTCTGGTGGAAAACTTTTTTTTTCTTTAAATCCACTGGTGCCAGAAAGTTGAACAGATTTGTAAATTACTTCTATTAAAATATCTTCCTGGAGGTCCGCAGGTTGTAGACCACTGTTAGAGGAAGTTGTACTTACCTGTCCCCGCCGCTCCGGACCATCACCGCTCGTCACCGCTGCCCGGGATGTCGCCGTCCATCGCTGTCGCCGCGTCCCCGAGATGTCCCCGACGCTCCGGCAAGGCCTCTGCTTCCCCGGCATCCTCACTATCCGTCGCCGCCATCACATCGCTACGCACGCCGCTCCTATTGGATGACAGGATGGGGTGCGCAGCGACGTGATGACGACGATGGAGAGTGCCGGCGATGCAGGGGATCCCGAAGAGGACGGGCCGGAGCCCCGAGGACAGGTAAGAGACATCACCGAAGCTCACGGGGCACCATAAACGGCTATCCGGCGGCAGCTGAAGAAGTCTGCGCTGCCGGATAGCTGTTTATGCGATGGCCTCGACATAAAAAAAGCATCGCATGTTGATGCTGCCTTCAACATGCAATGGACTCTGAGAGGCCATCGCATGTTGAAATTGTCGTATGTCGGGGCCATCGTAGGTCGAGGGGTCACTGTACTTATTAGCTGTTGAATACTACAGAGGAAATTCTTTTCTTTTTGGAACACAGTGCTCTCTGCTGACATCTCTGTCCATTTTAGGAACTGTCCAGAGCAGCATATGTTTTCTATGGGGATTTTCTCCTACTCTGGACAGTTCTTAAAATGGACAGAGATGTTAGCAGAGATCTCTGTGGTCATGATGTCAGTAGACAGCTCTGTTTTCCAGAAAAAAAAGAATTTCGTCTGTAGTATTCAGCAGCTAGTAAGTACAGGAAGGATTAAGATTTTTTTAAAGAAGTAATTTAAAAATCTGGGTAAAAAAAAACAAAAAACTGGGAATGTGCAGCTCACAATTAACTAGCCGAGGTAAGAGGGCTGTACTCCTACACCTGGTGTTTTTATTTAGAAAGGCAAAATGTAAAAAGATAGCCGGCCCCTCAAGGCTAGCATCAGTTACCTGATACAATGATCTAATACTAATAATAATGACTGGATCGTGCTTCAATTATAATATGAAAGTGCAAATTTATTACACAATATAAAATATATAAAAAATTCTTTAAACAGTAAATCCTCAAAGCACAGGGCCCTTGTGCCGAGGGAATTATAATATAAAACACTAAATAAAATAACTATATCAACAACCACCGATAGCTTTCATTTAGAAATTTTCAACAATGCGATGTCGCTTTTGATATTCCAGCCTCCGATAATCCGAAAATGAGTTCAAGTCCCATGAATGGTATAAATTCCAAAATGATAAGAATATATCAGATGTATTATAGTTACCAGCCTGCAATGAGTCCCGATAATATGTCACCTTGAGTTATAATGTGAAGTCCGCACAGTTGGAATGGTACCAGATGCTGGCACGCTTCTTAGCGGCGGGCTGCCTGCCACAGACCTGCTGGAAAGATAGCCGCTTTCTGATGTTTTGCTGTAGATGGTAACCAAGCAGAGAAGCAGGTGCGGACCTCTAGGTAACTCGATGGTGGGTGACGTCACAGGCGCTGGGCAGCGCTGCCTGGAAGATGGTCTCGGGAGCGTTATGTTGGTTTGCAGAGCTGGATCGGAGGTCACCGGTATACAATCAGGTTGCCGTGATATAGAATACTCGTGTACCTAGACGCGTTTCAGGGCTCTCATATGCTTTAAACATGGCCCTTTCCTCAGTAGGCTTGCATATGTTTAAAGCATATGAGAGCCCTGAAACGCGTTTAGGTACACGAGTATTGTATACCGGTGACTCCGGTCCAGCTCTGCAAACCAACATAACGCTCCCGAGACCATCTTCCAGGCAGCGCTCCTGTGACATCACCCACCATCGAGTTACCTAGAGGTCCGCACCTGCTTCTCTGCTTGGTTACCATCTACAGCAAAACATCAGAAAGCGGCTATCTTTCCAGCTGATCTGTGGCAGGCAGACCGCCGCTAAGACGCGAATGTTGCCCAGTTGCCCATAGCAACCAATCAGATCGCTTCTTTCATTTTGCATAGGCCTTGTTAAAAATGAAAGAAGCGATCTGATTGGGCAACTCAGCAACTTTTCCTCTGCACAGGTTTTGATAAATCTCCCCCATTGATCACGTCTTATCAGTGAGGGCCCCACCTCTGTATCCTCCTCCTGCAATTGCTGGGACAAAGCGGCGTTGATGCTAGAATGTTGCTTTGCCACTTAATCTCCTGCAGACTCCAATCGACTCTTTCTGGAGGCTGCTTAGACCCCCACTGCCATCAGTTATGTTATATGCTATTTTTTTCACTTTAGGCTCCTTTCACACTGACGTTTGTAAAGGGGTACTTCGGTGGAAAACTTTTTTTTTTTTTTTTTTAATCAACTGGTGCCAAAAAGATTGGTAAATTACTTCTGTTAAAAAATCTTAATCATTCCAGTACTTCTCAGCTGCTGAATAATACACATTCTATTCTTTTTAGATTTCTTTTCTGTCTGTCCACAATGCTCTCTGCTGACACCTCTGTCCATTTTAGGAACTGTCCAGAGCAGCATATGCTTGGTATGGGGATTTTCTCCTGCTCTGGACAGTTCCTGACACGGTCAGAGGTGTCAGCAGAGAGCACTGTGGTTAGACAGAAAAGAAAAGAACTTCCATTGTAGTATAAAACTGCTAATAAGTACTGGAAGGATTAAGATTTTTTTATTAGAAGTAATTAACAAATCTGTTTAACTTTCTGGCACCAGTTGATAAAATAAGTTTTCCACCGGAGTACCCCTTTAACGTCCGCTTGTAACAGAGCCTCACACACAGTGTGAAAGAAGCCTTAGAAAGCACCAGCTTTACCAGACTCCTGATTGTCAGATCTTCCTGTTTATGGAAACAGATGTGATAAAGAAAATGTCAGCTTGTCTCTTGCAGTGAACTGTTGATGGTGCTGTGTAGAGATGAGCGAACTTACAGTAAATTCGATTCGTCACAAACTTCTCGACTCGGGAGTTGATGACTTTTCCTGCATAAATTAGTTCAGCTTTCAGGTGTTCCGGTGGGCTGGAAAAGGTGGATACAGTCCTAGGAAAGATTCTCCTAGGACTGTATCCACCTTTTCCAGCCCACGGGAGCACTTGAAAGCTGAACTCATTTATGCAGGAAAAGTCATCAACTGCCGAGCCGAGAAGTTCGTGACGAATCGAATTTACTGTAAGTTCGCTCATCTCTAGTGCTGTGTGTATAGCATGTAATAAATACTTGTGTCCCTTATATAGATGGCTGCTTTATCGCCTGGCCAGTAGCTGGTGTCAGAGGAAACTTGGAGCAGAGTTGAAAATTGGAAGCCTCGGATTCTTATGGTTCCAGAACATCAGCTTGAAATTTGGGAAGCAGCAGCAGCAAACCCTGGTGAGAATAACTTGTGTATCCCAGTGTTTCCCAACCAGGGTGCCTCCAGCTGTGTCTAAACTACAACTCCCAGCATGCCCGGACAGCCTTTGGCTGTCCGGGCATGCTGAAAGTTGTAGTTTTGCAACAGCTGGAGGCACCCTGGTTGGGAAACACTGGTGTATCCGGTGAAATGAGGGGAACAGGAATTGTACTTCCTAAGCACGTTTTTCCATCAAACTTGTAGAATGTTAAGTACATAAGGAAAATCACTCACTAACTTGGCTCGATGTTTCCTTTTTTCCTGTACTTTGTGTTCCTGTGACATGAATGTTCTTGTTTTCTTGTTGCACATTGGGGTAAGTGATCTGTGTTCTGAATTGCTGTAGATGTCCGCACCAGTGCTACGGATAAACAAAATGACGCTTTAGCATGCAGTCAAATCTTAGCGATACTTTTTCTGAAAAGTTTGCCGGGAATATTGACAGCGGTGCATACTGTTAGAGCCTAAACTTAAAGGGGTACTCCGGTGGAAATTTTTTTTTTTTTTTTTAAGTCAACTGGTGCCAAAAAGTTAAACAGATTTGTAAATTACTTCTATTAAAAAATCCTAATCCTTCCAGCACTTATTAGCTGCTGAATACTCCAGAGGAAATTTATTTTCTTTTTGGATTTCTTCTGAACAGTTCTGAAATGGACAGAGGTGTCCGCAGAGAGCACTGTGCACAGACTAAAGAAGAAATCCAAAAATAAGAGAACTTCCTCTGTAGTATTTAGCAGCTAATAAGTACTGGAAGCATCAAGATTTTTTAATAGAAGTAATTTCTAAATCTGTTTGGCACCACTTGATTTAACCTCTTAAGGACTTAGGACGTACCGGTACATCCTGAGTCCTCTCCCTTTCTATAACACGGGGCCACGGTGTGGCTCTGCGTCATAGCGGGTCAGGACAAGGGGCTAATAGCGCGCAGCTCTGATCGCGGTGCCACGCGCTATTAACCCTTTAGATGCGGCATTCAAAGTTGAACGCCTCGTCTAAAGTGAAAGTAAATCACTGCCGGTTAGCTCAGGGGACTGTTCGGGATATCCGTGGCGAAATCGTGGCATCCCGAACAGCTCTGGGACACGAGGAGGGTCTCCTACCTTGCCTCCTGGTGTCCGATCGCCGAATGACTGCTCAGTGCCTGAGATCCAGGCACGAGCAGTCAAGCGGCAGAATCATTGATCAATGGTTTAATATGAGAAAGCATTGAACAATGTAAAAGATCAGTGTGTGCAGTGTTATATGTCCCTATGGGAGCTATAACACTGCAAAAAAAAAGTGGAAAAAAAAAAGTGAATAAAGATCATTTAACCCCTCCCCTAATAAAAGTTTGAATCACTCCCCTTTTCCCAATTAAAAAAAAAACTTTGTAAATAAACATATATGGTATCGCCGCGTGCGGAAATGTCCGAATTAAAAAAATATATAATTAATTAAACCACACGGTCAATGGCGTACGTGCAAAAAAATTCCAAAGTCCAAAATAGTGCATTTTTGGTCACTTTTTATATCATGAAAAAAATGAATAAAAAGCAATCAATAAGTCCGATCAATACAAAAATGGTACTGCTAAAAACTTCAGATCACGGTGCAAAAAATGAGCCCGCATACCGCCCCATATGCGGAAAAATAAAAAAGTTATAGGGGTCAGAATATGACAATTTTAAACGTATAAATGTTCCTGTATATAGTTATGATTTTTTTTTCAGAAATACAACAAAATGAAACCAATATAAGTAGGGTATCATTTTAATCGTATGGACCTACAGAATAAAGAGAATGTGTCATTTTTACCGAAAAATGTACGGCGTGGAAACAGAAGCCCCCAAAAGTTACAAAGTGGCGTTTTTTTTTTTTTTCTTCAATGTTGTCGCACAATGATTTTCTTTTCCATTTCGCCATAGATTTTTGGGTAAAATGACTGATGTCATTACAAAGTAGAATTGGTGGCGCAAAAAATAAGCCATCATATGGATTTTTAGGTGCAAAATTGAGTTATGATTTTTTAAAGGCAAGGAGGAAAAAATGAAAGTGCAAAAACGGAAAACCTCCTGGTCCTTAAGGGGTAAAATAAAAAAAGTTTTCCACCTGAGTACCCCTTTATCTGCGCTTTTAGTCAACTTCTGAAATGTCATACATAGTGGCATATTAGATGTTATGATTTGTGAGGGTGCGGCTGGTGAGTTGTGCGAACGTAATGACTGTAGTCTTCAGCTGTGCCCATTGTCCTTTTCTTTCTGTGAGCTCACAGAGAAAAGATGCCATGGCAGTCTCTTTGTATCTCTTTAAGACCGTCATGGCATCTATAGGAAAGGGAAAAAAAAGCAGAAACATAGGACAAAGCTTTAAAGTGTACCTCTCATTAAAATGTTTTTTGATATTTTATAGTTTATTACAAATAAAACGATTTACTAATTGTGTTCAATGAATTTTTTTTTTTATTATTCTATGTTTATGTCTTTAAACTTTTCACCACTAGGGGTCTCCCTAGGAGTCCTATTTGTGTTGATTTCAGACTTACTGCCGGCCTGGCGGCTGAGTCCGAAATCTGATACTGAGCGCTGCTCCTGCCTGTCATGCAGACAGGTGGGAGAGAGCGCTGTGCGCGCATCCCTTCCATTTTAATGAATGTAATGTTATCCCTGCAGGGCACGGCAGCTCAGTCATACGTTCCTCTTCTCTGTATGGCTTGCACATGTATATCCAAACAGAGAGGAGGAGACTTAGAGGCTGCCGTCCCTGATCTACACACCTCCTGTATGCGCGCTCCCGAGAGGGATCGCAGCATACAGGAAGAAGGGCGGAAGCGGCCGGGCGAGGCTTCAGATGATGTCGCGCCTGCCGGGCCCCGCCCACGTCCTCCCTTCTCAGACGCTCCTCTCTGAGCTACCGAAGATGAACAAAAAAAGGTAATTTTAAGTGTTTATTTATAAATAAAAAAAAACGCTGGGATAGACAGCGTTAGTGACAGGGACAGATGGGAAGGGGGATTAGGGAAAGTGGAGTTGATGATAGGTGCTCTTTAAGCCGAACAATTTGGTCTCTTCATTTTTGCTGTTTCATGCAACAGCACTCACTACTTTGAGCCATCTTTGGGACAATAACTATATTTCCGACAATATGAATTCATCCATATCTTTTTCATTCTCTTTTATTTCTTTGATTGTCCTTCTATATTTTTTACAGACTATGCCATTTTCAGGACTCTTTCTTGACTTGTATACAGATTTATCTTTGATATATTTACATCATATAAATAATTATAATGTCACATTTTGATTGACATTCGGATAGTTGGAGATTAGATTGCCTAGTTATCGTTCTTCCCCTTCATGGTGAATGTTTATCTTATACATCATGAACATTTTGGACTCCAATAGATCTTTTGCTGATTATGATAGGATGACATTTCCTTGCCCCAAATAAGAAAAAAGTAGCCAAAAAACCCAGCTCACTGCCATGTAGGAATGTGTCCAGGAAACACTATATGGATAGGAAGCACAGAAGTGAAGGATGAGCTGTCTTCTTGGTAATAGTGCAGGAAAAAATTTCCATTGGGAGCTGGAGAACCGTCATGCTGTTCCCTTTCCTTGTCCTGTTTGCTTTCCTACCACTATTTTTATGCATTCTGAAAACGGTAATAGATTTTAGAATACAAACAAAAAAAAATAGTTTAAATGACTGTTCATTTCCCTATTTTAGGAGATCGACAGTATCTGGATATCTAGCAAGCTGCTGAACCATGAGTTACCGTAAGTACTGCTTTTGAAACCTCTATCTTAGGAGACTAAAGGGAATGTTCTATTGTCCTATGACATTAAAGGGCAACTCTGGGGAAAAAAATGTTTTCAAAATAACTGGTGCCAGAAGGTTAAACAGATTTGTAAATTACCTCTATTAAAAAATCTTAACCCTTCCAGTACTTATCAGCTGCTGTATGCTACAGAGAATATTGTGTAGTTATTTCCTGTCTGACCACAGTGCTCTCTGCTGACACCTCTGTATATGTCAGGAACTGTCCAGAGCAGGAGAGGTTTGCTATGGGGATTTGCTCCTACTCTGGATGGTTCCTGACACGGACAGAGGTGGCACTGTGGTCAGACTGGTAAGAACTACACAACTTCCTCTGAAGTATACAGCAGCTAAGTACTGGAAGGACTAAGATTGTTAAATCGAATTTACAAATCTGTTTAACTTTCCAACACCAGTTAATTTGAATACATTTGTTTTACACTTCCAGTATTTATCAGCTGCTGTATGTTGCAGACGAAGTTGAGTTCTTTGTTGTTGTTGTTCAGTCTGACTACTGTGCTCTCTGCTGACACCTCTGTCCAGAGCAGGAGAGGTTTACTGTGGGGACTTGCTCCTACTCTGGGCAGTTCCTGACATGGACAAAAAATTGTTTTCCACCGGAGTACCCCTTTAATGATAAATATCCATAAATAAGTAAAGGGATTTTTGTGATTAGAGATCACTGGGCTTCTAAATATACAAGGTAGTCTTTAATACCAGGACCATATTAGCTTTTTCCTTTGTAAGTGTGTTGCCTGTCAACTGATAGACATCTCCCAACATTCATTGTTTCAGTAGATTTCATATCTATGTAATTCATGGGGGGAATGTAAGTTTGGCTGATTTGTCTAACCTCATTTGCTTCCAGCCACTACTTTGCCCTGTGTTTTGGAGAAGTGCGCATACGAATTGACCTACAAGGATTGTTACCACTGAGACCACAGGTTCCTGATGCTCCATCTGGAGTTACATCACAGCATGCTGAGAAAACAGCCTTTAACCCATCAATACTGAAAGTCTTGTCTCAAGTATGTAGTTTTTGTTTAACAATGATTTCAATAGTTCTGACATTTTTAGCTTCCTTCGGTCATGTGTCAATTATGCTTATATGAGTTAACAAGCCTTACAAAATTACTGGCCATCAATACTAGATCGTCTTGGGTACCTGACACTATCACTAGTAATATTACAGCAATGCAAGGAGGAGCAGAAGTAAACATCAAAGAGGCTGCAGTGCTCGGACAAGCACCGCACCCCCTTCAAACAGCTAATCGATGGGGTGCTGGCAGTCTGACCCCACTGATCTAGTACTGATTGGTTTGTGATTTTCTAAGGCTGGAAAACCTATTTAATATCTGTTGTATGTTTATGATTTTTTTTATGAATAACTACATTTTAGAGAGGGATTACCTTTTGGATTTTCATGTATTTCTACAGTGTTCCTGAACTGGAACCTGTATATATTATAGTCCATTCTCTGGGTTAGGGTACATTCACACTGCAGAATTCCCACAGAATTCCGAGAGCGGACTTCCGCAAGTAGAATTCCGCACAGTGAATTGTACCATTAGTGTGAATGGGTCTTCCACGAGACCCGTTCACACTGCGGAATTTCAGTGGCGGACAATTGTGCCGTTGAAATTGTTCTGTGCAAAGAAAGAACATGTTCACTCTTTGTGCGGAATTTCGCGAGCACTGCATAGCAGTCAGTGGTGACAGCACAGTGCCCAAGTATTTTCGGCGGCGGCAGCCTAACGGAATCTCCGCGCGGGATTCCACCAGCAGAGATTCTGCACTGCGAACATACCCTTACTGCTGGAAAAAGTCAACAAGCTTATTAATAGACACATCTTTGTTTCCTGTTTAACTGAACTCCTGCAGATTTCTGACCAGTGCTTACTATAAAGATGGCACTACACAGAATGCAATTTACCAGAGCTAGTTCTGTGCAGATATTTTCACTGCCATTTTTGTGGGAATAGAACACTAAGGCCCCATTCACAAGGCTGAATATCTCCGGGCAGATATTCCGCAAGAAGCAGGCGTCCGCAGAACAAGCCAGTGCTAGGACAACTAGGAAATGTGCCGTCTCCAGAGATGATAATGCATTTCCGAGCGGATTATACAGAGAGAAATTACATCTCAATTCTTTCTGTGGAGGTTGGAATTAGAATTTCCATGGCAGATGTCCCCACCCTGGAAATTCTGTCACATGCAAAGTGCCCAGAATTCCATTGAAAACAATATGAGTCTGCTGCAACAGAATTGCTGAGCTGCTTTTTTCCACTGGATTCTGCTCCAAAATTCTGCCGTGTGAATGGGGCCTTAGGTACTCTCTGACCTCTGATGTTGCAACAGCTACATTGTGGTTAATTGTCCAACAAAACAGAACAAAGACATTCTTACACAAATGTATTTTGTTTTGCAGCTACTGTCTGTACACTTGGACTCTGTGAATATAATGGTTCTCAATGTAGCTTCCTCAGAATCTCTGTGGCACATGACCTTAACAAAGACAGCCATTGTAGTGGTCAGCGATGGAAAAAGGTAACCATTCATTTTTTGCCGTAGGAGGATTTGTTACTAAAAAAAAGTTTATAAAGCAACAATTCTACAAGCTGTATAAGTGTTTTACATTTTACATTTATATGTTGAGAAAATGTTATCTTGTCCCTGATTTTTATTTTTTATGTGTCTGTACCCAACGCTCCTGCATCACTTTGGTCATATATAAACAACCTAAAAATCAGTCACATGATCATAGCACCCAATTAACTAGGCATATTAGTCATATTAGGGCTGGGCTTTTCCCCCATACCGCAATACCAGTTGAGCCCCTCCCCCTCTGGAATGTATTATCAGCCCAGCGCAGCGCTGTCCCCACATCGGGGAACTAATCCTATGTGACCCGCCAGCGCTGTTCTGCCCCCCCTATTAATGATCAGCCCAGCGGGGTACTACTCGCATATGTCAAGCACTGCCCTCCTCCTCTTTGTTGGGGGCCGCCGGGCGCTGGAACTCTATACTGTACTCCAGTGGTCTCCAACCTGCAGACCTCCAGTTGTTGCAAAACTACAACTCCCAGCATGCCCAGACAGCCAACGGCTGTCCTGGCATGCTGGGAGTTGTAGTTTTGCAACAGCTGGAGGTCCACAGGTTTGAGATCACTGCTGTATGCTGTATCCCTATGCCCGGGCTGCAAAAGATAAAGAGAATAAACTGTATCTCACCTACGTCGGCCACACGCTGGGGACGGGAACGTCGGACAGCCGTCAGCCTATCGCCGGCCGGAGCGATGTGCCGCCCCGGCCAGTGATAGGCTGAGCCCACTGTCAATGTAAGGAGCTCTGGCCGGCTTCTTACATGACAGTGTGCTCAGCCTATCACTGGCCGGGGCGGGACATCGCTGTGGCCGGTGATAGGCTGACGGCTGTCCGACGTTCCAGTCCCAAGCAACATCCGACGTAGGTGACTTAATGTTTATTTTCTGTATCTTTTGCAGCCCGGGCATAGGGATACAGAGTACAGCAGTGGTCTCCAACCTGCGGACCTCCAGCTGTTGCAAAACTACAACTCCCAGCATGCCCGGACAGCCATTGGCTACAGTGAGTTCCATCGCCGGAGGCCCCCAACAAAGAGAAGGAGGGCAGTGCTTGAAGGTGACATTTGTGAGTAGTACCCCGCTGGGCTGATCATTAATTGGGGGAAGCAGAACAGCGCTGACGGTTCACATGATTTGGGGGGGGGGGAGGGAGCCGAACACCGCGCGCGGGTCACATGATTGGGGCGGGGGCAGAACAGCGCTGGCGGGTCACATGATTTGGGGGGGGGTGAAAATACCGTTATATACCGCGGAACCGCCGTAACTTAAAAAATACAGTGATACACATTTGGTCATACCACCCAGCCCAATGATATATAACAGAATTTGCAGCATAGTCTCCAATGCAAATGTGAACACAGCCTAACCCCTGGAATATGCTTAAGGCTTGATGCCCCAAAGGCAGGAAGTTGGGATATGTCAGAATCCTTTATTAGTTTCCTGTTTTCCTTACAGAATGGACTGCACCCTGAGCCTTAACCAGCTGTCTAGCAAGTTACTGAAGAGCAGTAAGCAGGTTAGTATCATGTTAAAGCAGAGCAGCTAAGTTCCATCTCCTTATTTAACAAGCTTTCGCTACCCTTACAACTTTACCCTGTTTTAACCTGAACCCCTTTGAACCTGTTTACTGATTTCCAACCTGGACCTATCCTTTTAAGAAGGGTTTTTAGCTCCCATGCCCTCATTGCTTATGACATATAAAATAAATGCAGATAGAATTCCTATAATGGCTCATAAATAGCTGTTGCTGAAATGTGTATCATACCACACTGTAATTGAATACATTTTTCTATATGTAAAAAAAAGAAGTAAGGAAAATTAACAGGTTAACCAGCACAGATGAGATGTCTAAACCAGGTGATCAACCCCCCCCCCCCATTTATAATTGCAGGATGAGGCCTGTCTGGCAGAGCTCTCTCTTTCTCTTACTCTGGAATGCAGCATCAATGAGAAGATCTTACAAGCAGTTGGTCTAAAGGTGCGGAGTCTACACACAGAGGTGCATGAGAGTCTGTTCCACAGTGACTTGCTCCAGAAAAGACTGGTTCCAGCAGTTCAGGCTAACACTGAAGAGAGCAGCAGCACAGAGGAACAAACAAACACAGGTTGGCACCAAGGGCATCATAACTTAAATGTTTACCAAGCTAGAACATGTCTGCTCCATATCAGACACCTGTATCAGTATTTTATGTGTTTATAATAGTTGTTGCATACAGATTAATGAAACAATGTGCATCCCTGACTTAGGTTATTGCATCTTTCATTTAAAAATCTGTCTCTAGATACAGTCGATCAGCGCGCACTTTAGCAATGAGGTCGAGAAAACGTCTGGTACCATCTAATGTCTGGCGCCCTTTAACAAAGCCAACTTGATCTTTAAAGATCTTCAAATTAGGCAGAATTTTATTAAGACTGACCGCCAGCACCATGGCGTAAAGCTTTATATCACTATTGAGTAATGAGATGGGCCTAAAATTCGCTGTATTATCGATTGGTTTACCTGCTTTGGGGATGGTGACTACCAGGGCTTCCAGCATCTCATCAGGGGGAGCACCCATAGAGACAATAGCATTAACCCCTTAACGACGAAGGACATAAATGTACGTCCTGGTGAGGTGGTACTTAACGCACCAGGATGTACATTTACGTCCTATGCATAACCGCGAGCATCGGAGCAATGCTCGCGTCATGCGCGGCAGGTCCCGGCTGCTGATAGCATCTGCGGGTGATGATCGGATCGCCCGCAGCGCTGCCGCGGCGATCCGATCATCCAGCATGGGGTCCGAAGGTCCCCTCACCTTGCTCCGGCCGTCTCCCGGGGTCTTCTGCTCTGCTCTGGTCTGCGATCGAGCAGACCAGAGCAGAAGATGACAGCTAACGCTGATCAGTGCTATGTCCTATACATAGCACTGAACAGTATTAGCAATCAACTGATTGCTATGAATAGTTCCCTGTGGGGACTATTAAAGTGTAAAAATAAAAGTAAAAAAGAAAAGTAAAAAAAAGGTGAAAAACCCCCTCCCCCAATAAAAACTTAAATTGTCCCATTTTCCCTATTTCACCTCCAAAAAGTGTATTTTATATACATATTTGGTATCGCCGCGTGCGGAAATATCCCAACTATTAAAATAAAATGTTAATGATACCGTATGGTGGAATAACATTTTAGTCCCCAAAAATGTTATAAAAAAAGTATTAAAAGCTTTATATACGCAAATATGGTATCAATAAAAAGTACAGATCACGGCGCAAAAAATGAGCCCTCATACCGCCGCTTATACGGAAAAATGAAAACGTTATAGGTCTACATAATAGGGGGATTTTAAGCGTACTAATTTTGTTAAACAGTTTGCTATTTTATTTTAAGCTTAACAGTAATAGAAAAGTATATTATCATGGGTATCATTTTAATCGTATTGACCCAAAGAATAAAGAACACATGTCATTTTTACCGTATATTGTATGGTGTGAAAACGAAACCTTCCAAAATTTTTCATTTCCCCACACAAGTAGTATTTTTTGGGTTGCGCCATACATTTTATGGTAAAGTGAGTGATGGCATTACAACGGACAACTGGTCGCGCAAAAAACAAGTCCTCATACTAGTCTGTGGATGAAAATATAAAAGAGTTATGATTTTTTGAAGGTGAGGAGGAAAAAATTTAAACGTACAAGTAAAATTGTCTGCGTCCTTAAGGCCCAAATGGGCTTCGTCCTTAAGGCGTTAAAAGTCCTAAGCAAGTATGGAGCTAGTAGAGGAGCAAACATTTTATAGAAATCATTTGAAATGAAATCAGGGCCCGGGGACTTAGAGGGCTTAAAGGAACGAATACAAGAAAGTATTTAATCAATAGAAAAATCAGATGTCAGTTAATCCTTACATTCAGAGGGAGGCATATGTAGTGAAACAGAGGAAAGGAAAGAAGAAATTGTGTCAGCAGTAGGTTGGAAAGTAGAGGGCTCAGACTTAAGATTGTATAGCTCTTGGTAGTATTTAGGAAAATGGTTAGCAATTCCCTGCGGGTCCATAGTTTTTGAGCCGTCCCTATTAGAAATAAAAAGGAATTCGAGTTTTAGATTCTCATTTTTTTAGCTGCTTAGCCAGTTGTGAACTAGCTTTATTGCCTTGCCAGTAGCAGGTTAATTTCAGTTGCCGTAGCACCTTTTCATAATCCTAAAGAGATAAAGGGTAAAGTTGAGACTATATCTTGCTAATTTGCTGTGTTAAAGAGTAGCTCCCACCATGTAACAAAATAATGTTTCTGTCCCTGCCTATTGCCCATCTATCCCTAACCCCATCCCTGCCTGTAATTTTTTTTTAACCCCTTAGTAATATATTTTTGACTGCCTGGTAGAGTGCTCACTTACCTGGCAGACTTCCCCAGCAGGTGCAGCGTCACTTATGCCTGCTGGGGGGGGGCGACTTCCACCCTTAGCTCATCTATGCTGTGCTCCCGTCGGGAGCGCACATAGATGAGCGGCCAATAGCACGGCAGGCTGCTCCGGGGTCTCCTCTTCTGAAAATAGCTAGATATGGCAGACAAGGTTGTATCTAGGTACTTCGGATTATGCAGAACCATAGAATTAAGTCTCCAGACGGATACTGGATGCTGAGGATATTTTTCTTTTAATTGTAAGACTTATAGGAGCGTGGTCTGACCATTCAATAGGCATAATACTAGCATCTTCAATTAGGGATAATACGGAGCCTGATACCAAGATATGGTCAATTCGAGTATATACTTTACACAGGTTAGAATAAAACTTATAAGCTTTTTCTGTAGGATTAATTACTCTCCATGCATCATATAAATTTGAACTAGTAATAAGTGAAAAAAAGACCAGTAGGGTCAGTTTTAGGGGAAGTTGTAGTGGAGTCCAATGTTGGCCACATTACCGTGTCAGTAGGAAGCAGACAATGGACTCCACTACATCTTCCCCTAAAACTGACCCTACTGGTCTTTTTTTCACTTATTACTCTGAGAACTCCAGACCTGGTCTTCTTTTTTATTTTTTAGCTAGGGCCTGTAGTTAGGTTTTTCTCTCCTTTTCTTTTCTATTTTTAGGTGGGGGTTCAGGAACATGGCGCTACCTGTTTCCCCATATGCAGCTAAGGGGCACAGGGCATAGAGTATGCACCGTTAACCCCTTCCCGCCAACGGCCAGCGCCTGGGGTTGCACTTTGGTTCTGATATGATGCAGGTGATCATAGCTGGCTGAAGACATTTTAGGTGAGTATGGCTGTATGCAGGGTGAGTATATTCCTCAACCCCCAATCCCCCCCTCCCTCTCCCTCCCTCCCTCCCTCATTCTCTCTATCTTTTTCTGAGCATTTGGGGGACTTTTTCTTTATTTATTTCTGGGGCTAGGGGTTGGGGATAGTGATTCACTATCAGCACTGTCGGGGTTCGGGGATTGCGGGGCAGCTTCCCTCCCCTTGCCACTCCCTGGCATTGCTTACTTCTCGCAGCAGCCTGTACTTTTCTTTCTTCTCGGCCGGCCGCACTTTACTTTCGCTTTGTGAACAGTGCGCACGGTGGGGGGAAAAATTACTTGAGGCTGCGGCCTGGTCTGGGATGTAGTTCCGCCCACTCACTGTATGCGGGCGCGCTGACGGGGCTCCCACCGTCCGACTGCTACCGGGTCACTGATGCACCTATCAGCTAGGTGCGCACGCTTTGGAGGGGGGGTCATCTGCGGTACTCCTCCCCCTTCTCCTCCAATGGAGATCATATCCGAAACTACTGGAGGCAAAAGCTCTCTGCTTACGTAGAACAAACCCTGCTGTTCCGACCTCTGTCGGAGGACGGCTACCTTTTGGCCCTTTCAGTCCTTTGCATCAGGTCGTCCTTCCAAGCAGGCGCCCTCCCAAGCAGGCAAAGCCCCTTCTTTCAAAGAACATCCTTCCTGGAGGCAAGCCAACCGTGCTGGCGGTTTCTCAGCCAAGTCCGGTAACCATAAGCCTTCCTCTTCCTGAAGGGACGCCCCCACCCGTATCCTCTTCTCGGGTGGGAGGACGTCTGTCTCTTTTCCGGAACATTTGGTTAGCGCAGGTTCAGGATTACTGAGTTCGGGACGTCATATCCGATGGTTACTGGATAGAGTTTGCTTCTTTTCTCCGGGACTGGTTCTTCTGATCCCGTCCTCGTTGTTCCCCATCTTTGGTGGCTGTCTTTCGCTTTGAGTACCCTCCTTGCTCAGGGGGTGATTGTTCCAGTTCCTCCAGGGGAGCTTTTTTCAGCGTTCTACTCAAATCTGTTTGTGGTCCCCATTCTGGACCTCAAGTTTCTCAACCACAACTTGCAGCTACGCCGCTTTCACATGGAGTCCCTCCGCTTGGTAGTCGCGTCCATTGATCAAGGGGAGTTTCTTTCCTCAGTAGATATCCGGGACACCTATCTGCACATTCTAATTTTTCCTGCCCATCAGCATTCCCTCCACTTTGCTGTTCCAGCGGGCCACTTCCAGTTCGTGGCTCTTCCCTTTGGCATGACAACGGCTCCCAGGGTTTTCACCAAAGTCATGGCGGCGGGGATTGCCATTCTTCGGGCTCAGGGGATCTCGATCGTCCTTTACCTGGACGATCTTCTGATCAATGCTCCGTCCCGGTCACAAAACTTTGAGAGCCTTCATTTCACTGTGCAGACTCTGTCCAACTTCTCCAGGAGTGGTCATTTCTTCCCCTCCACTGGCAGGTCATCACGACCGATGCAAGTCTCCTAGGTTGGGAATGTGTGTTTCAGGATCTGGTCGCTGGTCCTTTCAGGAGGCTCGCCTCCCCATCAATCTTCTGGAGATCCGTGCCATTGGGAGATCCTCCTTCAGGGTCATCCCGTTCGAGTCCAATCGGACAACACGACGGAGGTGGCTTACATCAATCGCCAGGGCGGAACGCACAGCTGCTCAGTGATGGAGGAGGTCTCCAAGATTCTGCTCTGGGCTGAGACTCGAGTGCCTGCTCTCTCTGCGATTCACATTCCAGGCATGGAGAATTGGGAAGCAAATTTTCTCAGCCGCTCTTCCGCAGATCCGGGGGAGTGGTCTCACCATCCGGAGGCATTCTTGCAGATCTGTGCTCTTTGGGGGACCCTGGACCTGGATCTCTTCGCGTCTCGCCACAACAGACAGGTTCCCTGCTTTGTAGCAAACTCATATGACCCTATGGCAGTGGATGCGCTCGTAATTCCATGGTCGTCCATCAGTCTTCCCTACCTCTTTTCCCCTCTGCCTCTCCTGCCCAGGGTTCTGAGGAAACTCAAGGCGGAGGGTGTTCCTGACATTCTGGTTGCCCCAGACGTGCATAATACGCCAACGTAATTCGCCTGGTCGCCGACGTTCCTCTGCGTCTTCCGGTTCACCCCGATCTGCTCTCCCAGGGTCCTCTCTGCCACCCCAATTTACTGTCAAAGCATTTGACGTTGTGGTGGTTGAAACTGCGGTTCTGAGGGCTCGGGGGTTTTCATCCAGGGGGATTTGCACCATGCTGTGGGCTCGTGAGCCTTCCAATGGTAGGTTTTACCACCGCACTTGGTGGGCCTATTTCAGGTGATGTGAGGCTCAGTCTGTCTCTCCGGTTATCTTTTCCTTTCCGCACTTCCTGGCCTTCTTGCAATCTGGTCTGGATCAGCGTTTGACGCTCAGCTCCCTTAAAGTTTCGTCTCTTTCTATTCTCTTTCAACGGCCGTTGGCTTCCAACCCTCACATCCACACCTTCCTGCAGGGCTTGGCCCATGCGTCTCTGCTGTACCGGTCTCCCACCCCTCCTTGGGATCTCAACCTGGTGCTCGGTGCTTTGAGGGAAGCTCCGCTTGAACCTATCGGGACACTTCTCTTCTCTTTCTTTCCTGGAAGGTCACCTCCCTCATCGCCATTGCCTCCATTAGGAGGGTCTCTGAGCAGGCGGCTCTCTCTTGTCGCTCTCCCTTCTTGGTCCTTTACCTGGACAAGGTTGTTTTTCGGCCGCCTCCCTCCTTCTTGCCCAAGGTGGTCTCCTCCTTTCATGTGAACGAGGATATTGTTCTTCCTTCCTTCTGTCTGGCTCCATCCAACGCCAATGAGCATTCCCTCCATTGTCTGGATGTGGTTCGCACTGTTCGGATCTATCTTTCCGGCAGGGTGATACTTTCTTTGTGATTCCGGAGGGTCGTCGCAAATGTCTTCCGGTTTCCAAGGCGACCATTTCGCAGTGGATCCGTTCTGCCATCTCGGAATCGTACCGTCGTAAGGGAAAGGTCCCACCCTTTTGGGTGACTGCGCATTCCACGTGTTCCGTTGGGGCTTCTTGGGCGCTACTTAATAGGGCTTCAGCCTTGCAAGTTTGCAAGGCGGCCACTTGGACGTCTTTGTACACCTTCACCAGAATCTACCAGGTGCACACTTTTGCGTCCGCTGACGCCGGTTTGGGTCGCAAGGTGTTGCAGGCAGCAGTGGCTCAGTCTTCTGTCTGATTCTGTTTTGGGTATTTTTCCCACCCTGGGGACTGCTGTGGTTCGTCCCACGGTCTCTATGTCCCCCAATGGAGCCGACCAAGAAAAGTAGATATTTTATGCTTACCGTAAAATCTCTTTCTTGGAGGATCCATTGGGGGACACATCACCCACCCTTTTGTTTTGGTTACTATGGTTTGGTTTTCTGTCCGAGGGGTAGTGTTCGGTTATTTTTTGTCTGGTTACCTCGGACACCTGCTGGTTTTCTTTTTTTGTCGGCCCTCTCCTACTCCTTTGGGACTAAACTGATTAGCTCAGAGTCAGTTGGTGGGGTATATCCTGCCAGGAGGGGCCGACTTCTTTTTGTATGCCTAGTGTCAGCCTCCTAGTGTCAGCAAGATATACCCACGGTCTCTGTGTCCCCCAATGGATCCTCCAAGAAAGAGATTTTACGGTAAGCATACAAAATCTACTTATTTAACTGACATTTAAAGGGTAGCTCCCACCATCCCTTTTTTTCCCCCTCTCTGTCCCTGCCTATTTCCCATCTATCCCTAATCTCCTCCCTGCCTAATTTTTTTTTTTACTATATAAAAAATGCAGTTTTGTCTGCCTGGTAGCGTGCTCACTACCAGGCAGACTTCCCCAGCAGGCACCACATCACTGATGCCTGCTGGGGGGGACTTCCGCCCTTAGTTCATCTACACAGGGTGCCTCCAGCGGTTTCACCGCTACAACTCCCAGCTTGCCCTGACATCTATTGGCTGTCAGGGCATCCTGGGAGTTGTAGTGGGGAAAAACTGGAGGCAACCTGTGTTAAAAACAATACATGGCCGCGGCGCAACCCGAACCCCGCTACCCCTCCCCTGAACCCCGTTACCCCAACACCCGCTACCCGAACACCCACCCACCCCCTAGACATACCAGGACAGTGCAGGGACGGGCAGGACAGCAGCGACGGGATGCCGGGAGGCAGGGCCGGCGTGCAAGGCCAGGGAGCAGGGGAGCCAATGCGCGCTTCTTCTGTTCTCAGCGCTCGCTCCTGCCTGTTTGATTGACAGACGGGAGCGAGCACCGCAGTGAGTGAATTCCGACTCATTGCCAGGCTTCAATGAGTCGAAATTCACTAGTGACGTCACTGCCGAATGCATTCGGCCACTAGGAGGGTGACCCCTAGTGGCCGAATTTAAAAGTGATTTTAAACTGTTTTAAAATCACTTTTTTTTTATTAAAGTACGGTATATTAGAGATATGTTGTAGTACTTAAGTACTACAACATATCAATTTTTTTATTTCATGACAGTGCCCAATGTACCGGCCATTATCGTGTTTCTCCGCATGTTGAGGTACAAAGGCTACATTATCCCGGATAGCCAGCGCAACCCCCCCCCCCACCTTTTTATAGGGTGCATGCGCATAAAACACATGGGGATACACAGGCGTTTAGCATCTTGTGGAAGGAGGTGCATCTCCTGTATACATATCACATCCGCATTTAATCTCCTAGCCTCCTTCCATACCATTGACCGCTTAAAGGGCGGGTTGAGCCCTTTAACATTAATAGAAATAAACTTAATACCCATTATAATGATTATATTACTTCTGTCATTAAGCCGGTATGAAAACTAGATGCTAACAGTATCCTCTATATGGCACGTAATACAGATTGTAGCCTTGGGATGATATTACAGAAGATTTCCAAAACTTTCCATTACATACATAGAAAGGTGATGGATCAACATACATCCACTTAAACAACAATCTCTCAGTTCTTCTTTTAAATTTATTTGCATCACACATACACAACACAGATATAGAGGGCGATTATCCTCCGCCCATTCAGGGGTATGTTGGACCTCTGCCAACATAGTTAATCGTGTGCTATACCATCATTATTTAGAACTTAAAGTAGTCATATTGCTGAAATTGCAAACAAAAAGGAATAGGAAGCAAAAGATAGGAACAGGGCAAAAGAAAGCCAAAAAAAGCACTTTTAGAAGGAAAAAAATAAGAGAAATTGTTCAGGTATCATCTGCCATAACAGCAGTTCACGTATTTTTATTCTTGGGACTTTTCTTTTTCTTGTGGGTGACTGTAACCCATTACGTTGGGACTTGTAAAGTAGTACCATTATTGTACTTTTGTGCCTCCGTTTGTCTTGATATTAATCCCCAGCCTTGGCAGAGTTGTAGTAGCGCTTGAGGGGATAGTGCCACATGTTTTTCTCCCTTATATGTTATCAGCACTTTTGTAGGAAAACCCATACCCCATTTGTATGGAATTTCTCTTGCTCTAAGTAGATGAGTTCCTGATGCAAACTCCCTATGTTTCATCATAGTGGCTGCGGAAAGATCTGCAAATATGGTATGAGAAGTTTTTCTTAAACAATAGGATATTTACTAAAGGAATCTCTATTGCTTATGCGGAGCTTTTACAGCTTAATAGACCCAGGCATTACACATATCAGCTCCGGTGGGAAGAGTATCTGGGTCAAAAATTTACAGATGAGCAGTGGAGGTTTGTATTTGCTATGCATAGGAAGATGTCTAGATTTGTTAATCATTTTGAATCTTTGCGTCAGCTGCTTTATAGGTGGTATAATACACCTGCTAGGTTGGCTAAATTATATCCCTCATCTTCGAAGTATTGTTGGAGATGTGGTAATGCTATCGGTACCTTAATACATATTTGGTGGGAATGTGAGCTTATTCACCCCTTTTTGGCTTAGTATCAAGTGTTATCTTGATTGCTCACTCCCTTTCCCTCTTCCATGGGGCCCGGAAGTTGCCTTTCTTTTTTTGACCCTAGACAACATACCGACTTGCCACCTTACTATTATTTACCACGTCCTTACTGTAGCTAGAATTTTTGTTGCCCAGCGGTGGAAATCCGCTGATATACCAGATCTTTTGGCTGTTAAAGCCACTGTTCATCACAAACTTATGATTGAGGGATATATAGATAAACATTTAGGAGTACGAGAGGCACGACATGATAGATGGAGTAAGTGGCCTGATTGGACCAAGGAATGAGCCTGTAGGAGTAGCTGTATTTTCTACTCTGTTTACTTCTTCCTTTCTACTACGAACATATACTAGTATTTATATATTTTTTGCTCTTATTTCACTTTAAGTGATGGATTACTATCTATTTGTTCTCAACGTATTTTGTGTGATGGGGTATGTGTGGTTGAGTAGGAGTTGTATTTTTATGTTCTTATGAAAAACTTAAAGAATAAAAAAATAAAATGACTTCATGTATTTGTTACAAATGTCTAATACAGTGCCCATAAAATTATATGGCACTGTACTGTACCTCTGTTCTTGTGATTGTGAACATTATATAAAGGTCTGAAGTAAATTCTGAAATGCTTTATTGAATTCCACATTGTGGAAGTATTCTCATCTAGAAGCGTTGTTAGACCTGGCTCACACGCACCCCATTGGTTATAGTCACACTCTGCCCTTTTTTAGGGTGGTTGATCTTTTTATATGATTTTAGTCACAATAAAGTTAGGTGTAATTTACATTATTATTATTATTATTATTTTTTGTCTATAAAATACATTCTTATTAACCAGTCTAGGGCATTTGTTTTATACCTACCTAATCTTTTTTGACATTTTCTTGACAGGAGACATGACGGCACCTAAGTGGCTGCAGCTTGTAGAGCGATTACCATGCAGACTAGATGTAGGGTTTGAGAGCAGCACTGTTGTCCTGTCTATGAACAGTCAACAAAGGTAATACCAGAGCATGATGATGAGATAATAAATAACTGAGTTAAATACAAGTTGATGCTTTATATCCTTGTTTATTTGTCAGGCACTTGAACTGGACACTGAAACTGCTGAAGTTTTATTATTCACGGGAGGAGGATCAGCTGCCCATGAGAAAGTTCATAGGCACCTCAGAACTGGCACAAATGAGCTCTGAACTCCTAATAGAAGGTAAGTTATTGCAAGTTCAAGTGGAAAGTTGTAATTGAAGAACTTTCAGGGGTTTTCTCACAAAAACTTGTATTAACACATATGTATATGTTTATGGCTCGCTTCATAGACTTGCCACACGGCCGCGCCGTGTATATACATATATATATATATATATATATATATATATATATATATGGCATAGGTCGTTAAGGGTTTAAAATACCTCTTCACTTCAGTCATGCAGTGAAGAGGAACAGGATTCCTGTTCTAGTGGAGGGTTGAGTTTCCAGTTGTGGGGCCCCAGCGATCATACATTTATCACCCAACCTGATGTGTAATCAATGTTTTCCGCAGAAAAACCTATTTTTATGTAATTACACATAATGCCCGTCTATTCATCAAGGCTGTATGCCAGTCACAGTTTTGTGCCACTTTACACACAACTCTATAAAGAAAAAAAATCGGAAGGACTGAGTGTGAGGGGGCATGGCCTTCGTGTCAGAAATTGGTGTAAGTTATGCCAGAAAATGACTCCAGCCTGGTGTGCCATCTGTGTGCCAAATTTATTTTGAGGCATGTGCCTGCCTCGTCTTAAGCAACATTCCTTTACTGGGTTCTGAGACTCCTTTAATTATATTGACTGTACATAAAATGGAAATTCTTGTGTTCAGTATTGTAATAATTTATGAAGTAGCTGTTAAAAAAAAAAATAATAATAATAAAACACTTTGCTCCCATAATGCTAAAGAGTAAGCAAAACAAGCATTTACTTGGCAACAAAGAACATGGCTTACTGGTGACAACACTAGATATCAACTCCAGCTGCCAAGCTAGAATAAGATGAACTAGGGCTTAGTGCTGAACTCAGTGCTTAGAGTCTAATGCTAAATTGTACTGCTGCTTGTAGTAATGTAATGTTACTTTAAGATAATGCTGTATGTTGTCTGGCTTTTATCTTCAGATGGTTTGTTGCTGTCACAAAGCCGACAAAGGATCCTATGCCTAAATCATTTGAAGGCTGATGTTCAGGTGAGTTACTGTACACAATGGCCCTGATTTACTAATGTAAACCTGACATGTTTTGTCTGGTTGTGCGGCAGATTCTGGCACATTGTGACAGAAAATTCTGTCTGTGCCGGAATTTGCGCCAGAATTCTGCCTGCGCCAGAAATGAAAAAACTCGACCAACTCTGCATTTTACTGAGAAAACCCAAAAAAGGGCGTGTCTGCTAGGGAAAGGGGGTGTGGTCACAGCAAAGGGGAGTGTTTCCGACAGTTTCACAAAAACCCAACATATTTACTAAGGTTTCCACAGAAAATGTGGGGGATTTTAGCTGAGGAAAACCCTACAGATCAGAGAATGTGTAAAAAAAAGAAAAATGTAGGGAAACCTTAGGAAATACCGTGGAAAAAAAATTGTAGGGAATTAAAACCCACAAAGAAACCGACACAACACTCTTTGTAAATCAGGGACAAAGTTACTGTTTGGATGCACAGGATGAAGGTTAGTTATAGATGGTTAATAAACACCTGCCCACACTGAGGTCTCTGTTTCACTGCAGTTCCATAGTCCTTAGTTGAGGTTTATTGCCTATGTATGTACCTTTTGACCAATTCCTTTTATATCTGAACAGGTCACTTCTATTGATATCCAGAGTAACATGGCTCTTAATACTTGCATCATTCATTACCGCCACCAGGAGTTCTCTCATTGGTTCAGCTTGCTGGCGCTGGATCGCCAAATACAGAGGGTCTCCAAAGCTTCAACCAAAAATAATCGGCAAGTTTAGAAGTTGTAGGAAATGTTTTTCTTTTTTTTTATTTTATTTATAGTACTAAACTGTGGCCTTGTACATTTTAATTGTGGTTTAAATGCAGTACAATTATAAAGTTCTCAGTGCCATTTCCTTCTTTCAAAGAATAAGTTGTTAAAATGGTAAATGTTTGCCATTTAGGATCTGACAGTGAGTGCATACAAATAATTAACAAAACAACATAGATATTCTTAAAGGACATGTCTCACAGTAAAAAAAAAATTCAGCTTTAAGAGCAGAAGGTAAAGTTTTATATAGGTTTGTAAATCACTTCCATTACCAATACTGCTTGGAAACAAGCTTTATCTGCATTCTTCTGTCTGACAGGAAATTCAGCTGTTCCAGGTTTTCATGACTTGCGACCCCCTATTCAGGCTGTTATCAGCAGCATCCCGGGGCCGTGACGTGACAATTACCCAGAAAACCCCTGTGCTGCAGAGAGCTCCCTGTGCTCGGCCTTAGCCCCTCCCATCTGATGAATATTCACACTATCCTCCCTCTGTTCTGCAGTGATTGGCTGAGCAGCACTGCCTATATGCCGGCTGATTCAGATCATAGCAGCCCCAGCAAACAGGCTGATTCTCTCCCCTCTCCTTGCTAATGTTTTTACACTGAGAACGGAGGAGAGGGGGGAGATGAGGGAGCTGCCAGTGTAGAGCTGTCACACTGAGAATGGAGGGGAGGGAGAGAGGGAGCTGCGAGAGTAGAGCTGTCACACTCAGAACTGGGGACAGAGTGATTTACGAGGCTAGAGCTGAGGAGGAGAGGAGTGCAGAGCAGGGGGGAGCTGATTGTGCCAGAGTAAAGCTGTTTCACTGAGAGAAGCAGAGGGGAGGGGGAGGGAGTTATTTTACAGTATAAAACTGCAGCTTCAACTCCAGGGTCCCTCTCTCTGAGCACTGAGATTACATTTTGTTTCCTCGTGGCCACCCTGCTGTATAGGGGGCTATGATTGGAGCTCAGTGTTATGTGGGAGTGAGCTAGCAGAGCTGTGGGAGTGACTAACGTAACAAGCTCTCTGCTCAGGCAGCGGAGAGCAGGAAATGAGAGCAGTGCATGCAGGGAAATGTAGTCTTTGAGATCACAGGCATAGCCACCATAACCAGGAAGTAACTGGAATTTATGAGCTGAATAGCAGGTAAATGGGGGCCGACAAAAAAAAATCACAAAACATGTCAGAGGTGTGGTAGGTGAATATACCATGGAATGGCCGAAGGCTTTCCGGGCATGCTGGGAATTGTAGTTTAGCAACAGCTGGAGGCACCCTGGTTGGGAAACACTGGGCTAATGATTACAGTGGTCATGTGGATGCACAAAGCATCATTGCTGCAAGGGGGTTGCTATAAACATAGACTGACAGCAACCCCCTGGGTATCTGTACTGGTGAACCCCTTTAACAGGCTACCAACCTTTTAAAAGGATTAAAATAATCCTGTTCTAAATATGATGGTTATATATTTTACATGTTTGATGTCTTATTTTATTTTAGACCACTTCCTGTGATATTAGCTCCTATAGTTTTCAACTCCAACATCTCTAATGTCAATGTGTCTGTCCAGCTGGATGAAGCACAACCGTTTGCTGTTGGATTTTCATCTGTTTCACTGGGTATGTCATGTCTGGTGGCAGATGCTTGTCTGGGTTTCTTCCAAATGCAAATTTTTCAGTAGAAATAATAAATTCTAAGAACTGTAGTCCAAACAAGATGAAAGTGTGATTAAAATGAGGTTACTTATTTCCTTTTTTTTCCTGCAGAGTTCAAGCACCTGCAAACACAGAATCTCCACCAGAGGGCTCTACTCTCTGTAAGCAACCTCTGCTGGAGAGTGGGCAAAGATTCCCACATCCAGCAAGCCCTGCACCCACCAAATACACATGTATGGGGTGAGGCTTTTGTGCTTGATTCTTTTAGCTTACAGGTAAGAGTAAGAGGATTATGGTTTACAAAACTGCATGCTGGAAATTACATTTTCATTTTAGTTATGTTATGTTATGTCTGACCTCATTAGCGAAGAAAGCAACAGTGGTAACTTTCTAATAAGGATATTGTATTGGGTATAAACAGAGCAGGTCATTTGTTATTGTGCTATTGTTTTGCATTCAGTTATCGGATTGGCTAGGATGAGGAAAACATGGCTGCTTACTTTCAGAAATGGCACCGTTTCCATGAGCAGTGTCTTGTATTACATCTTAGTCCCACTCACTTCAGTGTGAGCTGTTATGCCAAATATGATCTGTTAACAGATATTGCACTGTTTCTGGAAGAAAGCAGCCATGTTTTTCTAGTCCTGATCAACACACCTTTACGTGTAACTTCACATCAGTGGCTTAAGCTATATTTGATTCAAGTGCAAACTCGCGTAACCCATATGAATGTTAGCTTTTAGTACTTTTAACAAAAATGTGATCCTTTTTAAAGGCATTATAGGTTTGTTGCATAGCATGGACAGACATATTAAAAATCAATGTCCGATAATAGGTAAAGAGAAAGTGCAGGCACTGCAAGTTAACCTTCTGTATTCAAATGCAGCATACGGACTTAAACCGGAGAAAATGTTCAAAGCAGAATGTGTGGTGGTGCTCATTCATGGAAACTGGCTCATTCGTGCAAACAAATCCAAAATGAAAGAATATGAAGGCACTCACCATCTACAATGTGTCTTCTTCTTTATTGCTGATGAAAAAACGTATGCAGCCGCCATATACCTGTACATTTTTTCATCAGCAATAAAGAAGACACATTGTAGATGGCGAGTGCCTTCATATTCTTTCGTACAAAACTGCATACTGGAAATGACATTTTCATTTTAGTTATGTTATGTCTGTAGATGTTTGTAGATGGTGAGTGCCTTCGTATTCTTTCATATTGGATTTGTTCACAAATAAATGTACATGTCAGTATTAGGTAGGATTATCAACTATGGCCCTGCAGTGCTAATAATTTTTTTTTTTGTAAAATGAGATCATTAAAGGAGTTCTCCAATGCAGGAACACTAACCTGCCCTGATGGCGGGACCCCCCCATGATCATCTGCACAGCACCCCAGCAGTCACCAGGAATGGGGCGTATCGATCCCCGCAAGAAATGGCGACCGACACGGCCCCTTTATTATCTCTATGGGAGAGCCGGAGATACAGTAATTGGTATCAGTAAATGCAAAAGGACAATCTGCAGGTGCAGCTATGCAAGCCAATCCATCTTGCGCCTGAGCTCTCAGAACTGTCAGACTTAAAGGCAGTGCATTTTAAGATGGAAGAACATTTGTTTCTACTGATGCCAACCATCTTTACTAAACCTTAAAAGATTTCTAATATCTGAACTTGACCATGCACATAAGCTGTAAAGGAGACAACAAATGTTTAATATTGTACCTTAGCCCATCTGTGCAAAATAATCACCCATCTACCGTTGTAAACCTGGCTGAAAAAGGAGCACGGTCTGAAAGGGTTTAGTTAATATCTGTCTTCTTAAAAGGACTTCAGCGTAAGAATTAAGCTCACTGTTTTTTTTTGTTTTTTTTTAAATCCTTCCCCACACTAAGCATTTTCTTCATAAGTCTATTCTTTTGTCATCTGCAAGTTCATCGTGCAGTTTGTGCTGCTTTGCTTTCTGTGCTTCAATCTACACTATGGGCCACACAAAGATAGCTGAACATTGTACTCTGCCATCTTCATGTGTGCTTTCTTCATGGACATATAAGTAAGGCTGCATTCACACCACATTTCTTACATACGGGGACCGGATCTGGCTGGGAGATGGGAAAACCGGGCGCTCCCGTATCCCAGCCGGACCCGGCCCCATCTGATTCATTTGAATGAGCCGACCGGAATCAGATAGTAACTCCGGTCGGCTCATTTTTGCCCTGTATCCAGTTTTGTGAATGGACTAAAAACCCTGGTATACTACGGTTTTAAGTACGGTCACAAAACTGGATACTGGACAGAAATGAGCCGACCGGAGTCACTATCTGATTCTAGTCGGCTCATTCGAATGAATCAGATGGGGCCGAGTCCAGCTGGGATATGGGAGTGCCCAGTTTTCCAACCTCCCAGCCAGATCCAGTCCCCGTATGTAAGAAACGTGGTGTAAATGTACCCTAACATGTGACCAAATATTTTCAGAATATCTCCAACCATTTGGAAGCTATGCAGTAACATATATTTCCCATAGACTTGTATGGGACTTTAAACTAAAACCCTAAACCCCCACAAATGGGGGTGGGAAAGGGTAAATTTACCTATCCTATGTTTGTAGTTGACATAGTAGTAACGTGTACCAAGTTTTATGTTGATATCTTAATATTAGCCGTTTGGAAGTGATGCTGGAACATACACACATACATACACACACATACATATATATATATATGTGCACACATACATAGATACAGGTTGTACCTCAGTTCAAGATGAGTGTTTTATTTGTAAAGTTGCATCAATGTCTAAATATAAACTGTAAAATCATGTCTGATGGTGAACTTACTCTCTATAAAATAACTATTGTGGTTGACTTATATTTTCTATGAGTTATGCATACATAAAATATAGATTATTCTTTCTTTTCAGGGCAGCTACAACCAATCACTGGGTGTAGGAATCCTACAAGCCGATACACTCTTCATAGAATCCACTGTGCAAGGACTGCAGGTTGAGTTTTCAGATACATGTGCAGAATGTCTCTCCTGTGTACTGAATCTTATGCCTGTAGCATCTAAACATCCTCTGCCAGCCTCACAAGACCCGCTCCCTTCTATTTCTCCATGTGGGGAGCTTGGCAGCAAGTTGGCCCTTCTCTGGAAAGTGGATGCCAGGGTGGAGGACGTGAACTTGTTTACATTGTCCACTTTAGTGGGTGAGTTTATTAAAATTTTTAGCCCTGCAACTTCTTTCTTGGATTTTAAAAGTGAGTTTATGACAGGCCAGTTTGACTGTAACAATACCATTTATGTGGGCAGAAGGTTTAGTAACTATATCCTATAATGCACAGTCATCACAAAGATGTATGTAGCAAGATCATATTCAGTTTACTCATTACATAAAAAAATTGTAATAAGGATGTAGCCATAGATGCAAGTCAGATGCACAAGAGGGGCTACAGACTGTGCTCATTGCAAAAGCATACATGTTAGAGGCAGTGTTCAGAGGTACGTGTAAAAATGAGTTGGCAGAATAGACAGAAAACTGGAGGCAGCCGAAGGCTATGTTCACACAGCATATTTTTAGGCTGAAAAATAGGATGCCATTTAAGCCTTAAGCTTTTAAGTTTATTTATTGCATTGCTTTTATGCACATTTTTGGGGCATTCTATTCACATTTTTGGGGCATTTTATGCACATTCGGTCACTGCATCAATACTAGACCAACAATGCTAGATAAAACTTAACTTTCATTCTGTAATTATTTAAACATGAGATAAGGACAAAATAAAGCGTTTTGTTTGCTTTTGTTAAACCCCCTTCTTCTTCACTGCTGGATGTATCTTCCCAACCACTACTTCAGTCCCTTAACCCTGTCACTTTCAGCAGATTATTTGCATTACATAGTTGCCTTCTGCTAGCAGGAATGGCTACGGCCATGTGGTTTTTTTCTCTCCTTTTGGCAGTGTAGCCAGTATCTGATTTCACCCATGTATGTTGGTGATGTGATTTATGGAGAGGCTATGCTAGCAGGTGATTCTTCCTCCATCTTCATCTCATTACAGGCTGGATGCCATCCATCCTCTATTACCCTGCTGAGCATCTCTCCTTATCGCTGTATGATTTCTCAGACATTGCTCACAATTACTGCGGCCGACCAGTTAGCTACATTTAATCCCAGTAATTGGATGGTTCTTCATGCAATTGTTCTTAGGAGCTCTCCTGCCTCTCATAATCTGCAGCCTTTTTCCCACTCCTATAGAGTTACACATCTTTCAATCATTCCTTCCTTGCCAGCTTTCTCCAGCACTCAGATCTCACACGGCCACATTTTGGAGTATTGTATTGGCTTCAAATTTTTCCTGTTTTTCTGTGACCTCTCTGGCCTTGTTTGCTGGGACTTTATGCTCCCCTCAGGAATTTATTAAAGGTTTTACATGTTTTTGGGTGTAAACAGTGGGTTAATTTGTCGCATCATTTATCTCAGTTTAACCCCTTAACGACCACGGATGAGTATAGATGTCCAGGTTGGCGGGCGTTCCGGCACCTGGACGTCTATACTCATCCATTATTCCCGTGGGTGCTGTCCAGTGCACCCACGAGATCGCGGCAGGGACTTGCCTGTAGCACACAGCCGGGACCCTGCAGCACTGCTGGGACCGAAGACAGCTTCGGTCCCGGCAGTTTAACCCTTACAGCCGCGGTCGGAAGGAGTTTTGACAGAGGAAGGGGGCTCCCTCTGTCTCTCTCCTGTAGCACCCCACAACTATCGCGGGGTGCTGCTGCTTACCTGGGCAGCCGGGGGTCTTTACAAGGACCCCCAGGACTTCCCCCGGTAATTGCCTGCAAGTGTAAAACTAGCAGGCAGCCTATATCTGCGATGCTTTGGAATACTAAGTATTCCAAAGCATTAAAAAAAGTAAAAAAAATATAAAATAAATAAAAGGGTATAAAAACAAGAAGAATAAAAAGAAAAGTGTAAAAAATTAATTCAAAAAGTGTAAAAAATAAAAACACATTTATTAAATAAATATAGTAAAAAATAATATGCTGCGGATGCCCGCCAACAGTCACAATAATGAGCTCCCTGCTGCGGCTGGGTAGCTTTGTGTGTCCACTAATAGCGGCGGATTTCCCGCCGGCAGTCATGAGTGGACGCACTGAGCTACCCAGCCTTAGCAGTGAACTCGCCCTTGTGACTGCCGGGGGCATCCGCGGTGTGAAATATGCTGCGGATGCACTCTATGTGACCTTACACTGCGTCCCATTCATACTGCTGCTACAGTATACATTGGCATCCCTTTTTTGACATGACAACGGACACCTATACTGCAGAAACGCAGTATGAATGGGGACTATTCATATAATGATGCCCTGAAAGCCAAAGGGGGGTCCTCTCCTTCTGGGTCCTACCACGTGGCCAAGGAACCAAATATGGCCTAAGCGGGGGAATTTCCAAACACGGGCCGAGCAGCTTAATAAAATATAGGGTGCATTTCTTGTAATATCAGAAGTGATGTACAAAAAATATGTCCCACAAATTATGCATTTGTGAAAAAAGGCAAATTTTGAATTTTTAACACTGACATTGTAATAATTCCTGCCAAAAAAACTATGGTGTTAAAATACTCACTGTACCCCCTAGCGAATACCTTGAGGGGTCTAGTTTTTAAAATTGGGTAATTTGGGGGGTGTTCCTAATTTTCAACATTTTCAAAATTTCAAGTTAAATTGTTAGGCTTCTAATTAATTTAAAATGTTAATTAAAAACAAAAAAAAAATGCTGTCAAAATAAAGTAGACATCTGAAAGTATAAGTTTCATAAACTATTTGGTCAGTATGTATAAATATATGCAACCTATTAGTGTTAAAATAGCAAAAAATCGTAATTTAAAAAAAAAAAATTCATGATTTTTTGCATTGTAAAAACAAAACTACAAATGATATCGGCTTACTTTTACTATGTACATGAAGGACGACTTGTGACAAAAAAACAATGTCAGAATTATCGTGATTGGCAAAACGTTACCAGAGTTATTCTCTAATAAAGACAGACATCCCTGATGTGAAAAAACAGGCCTGGTCTTTCAGGGGCGTACAGGTTTATTTGTGTTGGTCCTTAAGGGGTTAATATTTGCAACTTTTCCTGTGACTTTTGGTTTGTGTTGTTATACACTATTTCAGTGGTAATTGTCGCAGTGCCTTCAATTTCTCTCAAATCTACACATTATCAGACTTGTCTTACAAAACTGACTTTGGACAGCATTTGTAAAAGTCGCACAAAAGTTGTCACAAGCTGGTTAAAAAGTCACAGAGGAGCCATCATACGAACTAGTGTACTAAAGTAAATAATGTGTACTAGACCCATATATTACATGCCTTGCACCATTTAATAAATTTGGTGCATGCACTTTATTTACACGGCACAAATTAACCCCTTATCGACAATGGACATAGATGCGGTGGGACTTAACGCACCATGACGTTCATTTATGTCATGTACATAACATGCAGGTCCCGGCTGCTATCAGCAGCCAGGGACCTGCCGGTAATCGCAGACATCAACGATCGCGATAATGTCCGCAAATAAAACTCTCAGATGCTGTGATCAATACAGATCTGCGGCAGTGTGGGCATGTAAATGGATGATCGGATCCAATCCAACATGACTGCCCGAGGTCCCCTTACCTGCCCCAGCCGTCATCCCGGGGACTTCTGCTCTGGTCTGAGATCAAGCATAGCGCATGTTCAGTATATGCAATCTAATGTTTGTTATAAATAGTCCGCTATGGGACTATGTAAAAAAATGTAAAAAAAATAAATAAAATAAAATGTGAAAAAGCCCCTCCCCCAATAAAAATTTTATTGGCCCCATTAACATATTTTTATTTAATTTTTTTATTTAAAAAAATAAATAAAAAAATAAAAAGTGATTAAATAGTTAAATATAAGCAAAACAGGATAAAGTCTACAGATCATGGCGCAAAAAAGGAGCCCTCATACGGCCCCGTATACGGAGAAATTAGAAAATTATAGGTGGTCAAAATAGGGCAATTTTAAACATAATAATTTAGTTTAAAAATTTTGAGATTTTTTTTTTAAAGAGGTATAATTATAGAAAAGTATAGAATATGGGTATCATTTTAATCGAATTGACTCACAGAATAAAGAAAACATGTAATTTTTTCTAAAAGTGTACACCCTGAAAACAAAACCTTCCAAAATTTGCTAAATTACGTTTTTCTTTTCAATTTTCCCACATAAATAATATTTTTTTGGGTTTGCCGTACATTGTTTGGTAAAATAAATGATGTAATTACAAAGTAAAATTGGTCACTCAAAAAACAAGCCCTCATATGGGTCTGTGGATGGGAATATCATTTTTTAGAAGACGAGGAGGAAGAAAGGAAAATGCAAAAATAAAATTGGCCTGGTTCTTAAAGTGTACCTATCATATCACAGAAAAAAAAAGTTATATGTTACTCAGTACCTTATCCTGATCATGTACATATATCTTTTATGTGTCTAGCTTCTGTATTTCTTTTAAAATCAACTTATATCAGATTACACAGAATTTTCATCTTCTCACAAGCAGGGGGCGTGTCCCTCTCTTTCCCTCACTGTACATGACTAAACTTCCTCCCTCACTGTGTGTCACTGAGCTGTCAGCTGTCCTCCTCATGTAAACTTCTTAATACTGGGCTGGCACACTGTAACAAACCCCCTCCCCATCTCCTTACTACTGGGGTACACGCTGCTGTATAAGGCTGAACATGCTGTCACTTCTGCTCCTTCTCCTCTATGCTATGGACGGAGCTGTGCACTGAAGCCTTCTCTTTCTCTCACTCCATGCTGCTGAGAGCTGGGGAGGTGTGAGGGGGTGTGGCCTCCTCTCAGCCAATCACAGCAGCTCACACACTGCTAGCTCTCCCCAGCTATCTGTGTTCGGAGATCTTCAAACCGGTAGCGCACACAGCCCACCCACCCCCTCACTTCGTGTTCTCCCACCGACTAGCTGATGTTGCTAACATCGGAAAGACCATAGTAACAGGTGTGGGACATTTTATGAGGACCTCTAGTGGCCACTTTTATAGGAGCAGTTTTCTAAGGGAAACTAGGGGAAAAAATAATGAAATAGACATAGAGATACTTATTTTCTATGGCTCTATTGTTTTTTTGTGGCCATTTAAGGCCAAAATTAGCTTGGTCCTTAAGGGGTTAAAGGTGTGTAAAATGTTCCCCTACACCACCCTTGATGAATTCCCCCCCCCCCTGAATCCTTTTTGGACACTTATCCAGTTCTTTACAATGATCTTCTGGCCTTATAACTGCTTCTCGGGTCTTTTTGAAGACCCTCTCCTATCCCTTCACTGCTCTTTTCAAATTTGTCTGTTTGGAGTCCACCCATGTGTCACTACAGCTTTAATACATGTTCCTCTTTCTGCCAGCACTGGCAGCCACTCTGCTGGGACAGGACCACCTGGCTTTTCTCCTGGGCAAGGCTCTCTGTCCAGGTGATCACCTCTGTCCTTCCTAGAATGGTACATTTAGTGACATGGACCTTGGACAGACCTATGTGGGGGTGAATAGACCTTATGGTATTTGAATTATATTGTATTAGAAATCTTGGGTGAGTTCCCACACTTTTTTTTTCAGGACTTGGCCTTCATACAGGTATACCAGCGTATACCAGCTATGTCTACGCCCCAAAACGTGACATGATTAGGGACTAAAGGAAATTTAGGGACTACAGCAGAATTCACTGGACCATGCAGATTCACAGTTGTCACCCAGTGCACTCCAGTATTGCTCTGTATTGACCTGCGTACATTCTGCTCAATGTTATTATTCAGCAACCTGTAAGAAACAATAATGACTGATATGGGTATACACCCCTATGGTTTCCTCTTAACTATTTTTTTCAATTCATTATATATCAAAATATATGTAACTAAATAATGTTTTTGTTTTATTTTAAGGTGCTGCACGGGTGAGGATAGACCTACTTACCCTAATAGGAAGCGCAGAGAGCTGCAGTCTGAGCCTGCAAGGTGTCACTGCATCTCTTTTGAAGTCAATCACTGAAAAATTGGAACCATGTTGTAAGGCTGTGGACCAGACTGACCAATTGCTCTACCTCTCCATTTTGTCCGTTTCTTACCACACCACTATTCAGGCTTTAGAGGTAGGACTGGAAGATTTAATTGCAGATTATTTTTTACATACATGTTTCCTCCTGTATATCACTTCGACCTTCCTATGTAGAAAACATGCTGATAGCATAAAGCCAAAATATGTTATAATAAGCTTATACTGGGCTGCTCCACTTGCAGGCCTTATGTAGAAGTGTTTTCATAAACTTAGTTTTCACAGTGTACAGTCAGAAAAAATACACAAACACTGTATGAAGGCCAATTGCTCTTTTCTTGGTCGCTCTTCATTGGAGGACTCCTATACTGATGGGTATATGCTCTTGCCACTAGGAGGCGCTGACACTACATATAAAAATGTCAGCTCTTCCCTGGCAGGATATACCCGCCCACCTGCAGTGAGGTAATCAGTTTTAGCTAGTGTCAGTAGGAGGCAAGAGACAGGTCTGGTGCTCTCCAGACCTCGTCTTTTTTTAAGTTATTTTCTAGTAAGGGCTGTTTAGTTAGGTTCTTTACTCCCTTTTGTTTCCTTTTTCAGGTGGGGGTTCAGGAGCATGGCGCTACCTGTTCCCCCATATGCGGCTAAGGGGCACAGGACATAAAAGTATGAAGTTGGCCCCCCCCCCTCCCCCTCCCGGCACAGGAATTTAGGGGTTAATGTTCTCCCTTGGTGTTGAAGGGCCTGTGTACTACGGATGGGCATCTGCTTTAATGAGGATATGCTGTTCCTCCATGGCCAATTTGAGGTGTCATTGGCCCTATCTTTATTGGGGTCTGGACTCCCTCTGGTGGTCTCGCCTGCCTGTTCTGTCTCAGGGCAGCCGCCGGCTTTTGCGGCAGCTACCTGTACTTATTGCTCCCCATATCCCTTGTTGCAGCTCTCTGCTTCTACGGCGCTGTACTGACTGGCGGGAGCCATAATGGTGGCAGGTAGGTCTGCCCTCTCCCCGAGTTCTGAGTGGGACCCTGGGGTATGACTGTGAGAGGACTCTCTCCCTACTCTGGCAGCGCTACTTTCGGAGCGCACGGTGGGGAAGGATCGGTTACTTTTACGGAGCTTAGCTCCGCCCCTCTCCTCCCCTCAGCGAGTCCTCTGGACTTGGTGCACTGCAGAGGTCATTAGCGCTACCAGGGATGTCAGAGGCTGTATCTCCTCTGACTCCCTGGTTCAGGGCCGTAGTCTCCTCCATCCTGACGGGACCCTTCCTAGCCGGGCTCCGCTGCTCTCCCTCCCCCGCCGTTGGAGGGACGGGGTCTCGGAGATTAGCTCCGCCCCCGTCCTCTCTCCTTCAGAGCGGGACCTGTCACTTTTATTTTATCTGCCTCACCCAGCAGCTATTATGGTGGGGGGTAAAGATAGCTCTGCCATCCTTCCCCTCACAGGTGTCGGCGGCCGTTTTGCTGTACGGGGACTCGGAGCAGATCTCCTTCCCCTCCCAGTAGAAAAGTGGGTATTTTTTAAAAAAATCTGCTGCGCTCTTTTTTCTGGGACTGTCTACGTGCCCCTTTCTTGTCTCTTTCACACTGTACGGGACCTGATATGACATATTGCATGAGTCAGTTGTGGTATGCCTCTGGCATACCTGCTTTTGCCAGGGTTCTCTCTCTGTCAGAGACATGTGACTCGCTGTGGCGGGTCATGCCAGGGATTTCATGATTCCTTGGAAGATACCGGTGTTGCAGTCAGAACTGTTTCTCCTCTACCACAGATTGTCATGACATGTTTGCCATGTCCGCAGGTGTTCTTGTCGTGTACATACATTATTCCCTCCTCTGCAGGTTGCCACATCCGCGGCTGCTGTCCCGGATCCCCACATCCAGTGCGAGGTCTCCGTGGAAGTGTCCCTGCGTGGCCATGGATTGCACCTGCTCTCATTAGGCCAGACAGTAGTTTCACCTGTCGCTCATCTCACAACTGCCACATCCGCCGCTGGATTTTGGTACCCCACTGCTAGTGCGAGGTGACTGCTTTAGTGCACCGTTGTCTACATGGACCCATACCAGCAACCCAGTCAGTGGTCTGCATGGTTTTCTCTGCCGCCTGCCACTTCTCCAAGGGCTGAAGTATCTGCGGCTGCAGTTACCGGTACCCTCCATGCTTGTACGAGGTGAACGCTGGAGTGCCCCGTTTATCTACATGGACCCGTACTAGTCATCCAGACAGTGGTCTGCATGGTTTTCTCTGCCGCCTGTCACTTCTCCAAGGGCTGAAGTATCGCCGTCTGAAGTTCTGGTACCTCACTGCTAGTGCTTAGTGTCTGGTGGAGTGACCTGGCGTGTCTGTGCGGTATGCAGGGCGTAGGGGATTCAATCCACGGTTTCCAAACCTCCCTCGATCTCCCAGGGTGACGGGGATTCTAGTCATGGCTTCTAGGCTTCACTGCCTTTCCACATGTGTCAAAGGGGCACAGTTATTGCTATCTGACTGTGTCCCCTCCTTATCACCAGCACCTGGAGGGTCACTCATTACGCCAGACTGTTGTCTGCACAGTTTCTGCTGCTGTCTGTCTCCCATCTCTGGGCTGCCGTGTGCATAGCTGTGGCTTCCCGTACCTCACTGTTGGTGTAAGGACTCTGTCAGAGGATTCCTGCAGGCACAACGGTCTGCTGCCAGTCAGCCAGTCATTAGTCTGCATGGTCTCCTAAACCACCGGGTCGCCCATAAGTTTGGCCGCACTCCTGTGCCCCACTGTCTATGGGGAGGGTTCGAAGGAGCTTTCCTTTGTGCTCAGGAATCCTCCACCTGTCAGCCGGACGTCTGTCTTCGTAGTTTACTGCTACGTCGGATCAACTACCATACACTTCCCACTGGGTGCGGACGTGCAGGTAACCCACTGCCTGGACGTAGTTCCAAGTGGGTCTCCCCATGTTGCTCCATAGCCCTCTGCAATGTGCCATATGCTGGTTTGTGGAGTTCCCTACTTTACCAGGTCCCTCTCCACATGCCTGCCACTTTCATAGCTTAAGGCTGGTGGCCCACTTTTTGTGTGTTTTTCTGAAGGCGGGACCTGGTGTGGCCATGGTTTCCATGCCAGATAGCCACTCTGTGTCTGCATGGCTTTCTGCTTCTCCTGGTCTCCTCACCCATTTTTGCAGCTCCCGCGACTGCAATCCGGTGACTCACTTCCATGTGAAGCTTCACGTAGAGTCTCTATGTATGTTCATTGGAAATGTCAGTGTCCCTACATCTGCTAAAGCCCCCCCTGCACGTGTATAACCCACCTTCCCTTCTGTCAGTGGCCTGCACGTGTATAACCCACCTTCCCTTCTGTCAGTGGGGTGTGCCTCGGGCCTTCCTGTGATCTTGTTTCCGCAGGTCTGTGGCGGTTGAGCACACTTGTGCTGGCATGGGCCTGATGTCTTCAGGTATCTTCCTGAGTTCCTGGACAGGGTGGCTCAGGCGCCTTCTCTGTTGCCTTAGACTCGACCGGGTTGACTCCGTTGGTGTCCATCTGGTCCAGGGTTTCACCCTAATGGAGTTTCCCTCTCAATGCTGTTGGTTGCTTTGTATCTGTGTGTGCTCCTTACTTGCATTCGTAGTCACGTCTTTGTATCTTTGCCCAGCAGCAGGGGTCAGGATTCCGATCCCTCTGGGGATGCACATTGGCTCCTCCATACCTCGTTGTGTTGTAGCAGAGTTCCTGGGAGCTCCGCACACCCAGTACTTTGTTCCGTTGCCGTTGGACAGCATTTCTCTGCTCCTACAGTGCACTCTTTCTCCCTTCCTCAGGGGTTTCCTCTTGACCATCCCTTGTTTTCCCCTCATCTAGGGGGACTATTTAGCTGAGCGCTTTGTACTACCAAGATGGAGCCTTCTCTCTTCCCACTATTCAGGTGGGCTATTGGGCTGGGCCCTTGTTTTTTTGGCTGTGAGCATTCAGATGAGCTTTTTACTGCTATACTTGTGTGTTTTTGCCCACTATTGCAGCCTGGCACTCTTCCGGTTTCTTGGATGTCTACTGCTGCTTATGCAGCCTTGACACTCTCCTCTGTTGGCAGAGTTTATACACTCATGTATGGCTCGACGACACTGTCTGTTGTTGGGGTCCTTCTGTTGCTCTCCTCCTACCTCGGCGCAATCTCCCTGGAGGGTGTGTTCATCCTCCCCTTCTGTCTGGTTCTGTGTTCCTTGGCGTTGTGTTCCTGCTTCCTTCAGGGTGGTTCCGGCACATCTGGCTTCCTAGTCAACCTTTTCTTGTCTCTCTGTATGGACGTAGGTTTAGAGTCTCTGCTAAGCACGATCTCTTCCTTGGTGTCCTAATCCATATACATGGATGGGGGATCTCAGTTTCGGTTGTCTCTGGCCTGGGGTCTTGTCCGCAGGCCTTACGGTCGAGTGGGTTCAGTCTCGGGACTGCTCCCCTTTCGCTAGTGGTTGTTTTTCCCTCCCAGGGGACTGCTTTGGTACGTCCCATCAGTATAGGTGTCCCCCAATGAAGAGCGACCGAGAAAAGGAGATTTTTATTTGTACTCGCCATAAAATATTTCTCATAGCCTGGCACCACTGTCTCTGGGATACCCCTTCTGTGCCCTGCTGGGTTACCTGTTGTTCCCCCTCCATTCCTGTCCTGGGGATGTTGCCTCGGAGTGCTCTGGTCCGCTCGGACCACATTGGGTCCAAGGCCGGTTAGTCTCCTTGTCTTGGACACTATCCCAGGATGCTGTGGTGTGCCTTCTTTTCTAGGTCGGCCCTCCTGGTTCTTGGGCCTTAGTGATGGTTAAGGTCTCGGGCACGTGTAGCAATCCTGCCCAGACTGACTTCGCAATCCCGTTTGTGGAGTGTTTTTTCTGTTCCACACTTCTTCTGTCTCGTCACGGAAGTTTGTCATCCGGAGCATTTTGTGAACCTTGAGTTTACTTACCCTTCAGGTGTAAGTCTTTCAGGAGACTCAGGAACCTCCACTTCCCATGTCTGTCGCTCTACTTTTTTGTCCGTTCTTCCTTCTGTCTCCTCCTTTTGTGGTCCATGTACTCCCGGGCTGAAAGGCGTTCCGGTCATCCGGATTCTGACAGTCAAGCACATTTCGCCTCCCGGGTGCTCACGTCGGACCCCTGGGATAGGGGTTTTTGGGTCAGCGGACTTTGAGGTCATTGATCTTATCTGCCAGACCTCTCTAGAGCGTGTTTCTGTCTTTCCTTTTTCTCAGTGTTTTTCTGGTCTCCACGTCTGTGCTTGCCTTCTGCTCAGGCGTCCACTGCTCTCCCTGGTGTTTTTTTCTGCCATGTTCTCTTGAATCGGTTGACTCTGGATGGGGCTCTCTTGTTGTTCCCTTTTCCATTTTTGTCTTCCAGCCGGGCTAGCCCTCTATCTGGTTCTGTGTTCCTTGGTGTTGTGTTCCTGCTTCCTTCATTGGGGGGGACACCGCACCCACCCATTTTTTTCAATTTTTGTCCAGATAGTCTTTTCCGGTTATTGGATTTTTATCCGGGATTCTTTTATAGGGTCCTTTGGACGTATTTCTTTGTTGGCTTCTCCTACTGCTTTGTGACAAAACTGATTACCTCACTTTCAGTGGGCGGGTATATCCTTCCAGGGAGGAGCCAACTTTTTTTTTCTATGTAGTGTCAGCGCCTCCTAGTGGCAAGAGCATATACCCATCAGTATAGGTGTCCCCCAATGAAGGCTGCGAGAAAGAGATTTTACGGTGAGTACAAAAAAAAATCTCCTTTTTGACAGCATGTATTGTCAAGCATCACTTTTGCATTGTTTCTTCTCGATGCCTGCATTTACACTTTTAACACATTTACACAAGTTATTGCTCAATTGTTTTTAGAGAAGCTGTAAAGCTTTTATGCACAATGGCCTTTTTTTTAAATATTATTCTGCAGACTTACCATGTATTATGACTATTACAAGCAAAATCTTTCTTTTCGTGTGTCCTAATATAGTTTCACTAAAGGTCCAGGAGCTGAAAACCCCATATTTACTGATAGGCAGCTGTTCTATAGTTTGTTAGGGTGTCTTCCCTCCGAGACTCCCACCAATACTTTCATCAACCTTATAACAAAACAGAACAGATTATGAATGTGTCCTTTAAAGTGCTTCTGTCATAAGAGACATTTTTTTTATCTGTACATGTAAGAGCTGCCATTAAAGAGGACCTGCTGCTTCTCCAGAACTGTCTGTTTTTAAAGTATTGCATTCCTC